>NC_139941.1:41966502-42014002 GCF_963454915.1 Gymnoscopelus microlampas
CCCACTGGTGGGCCATGAGGATATTGCAAGTTGGCCCCCAAAAAATGGTGTAAGTGTAAGTACTGTATCTGTAAGTTCAGAAACGATCCAAGCCGGCCTCGGAAAGAGAGAGTTTTATCTCTCTCTGTGAGGAGCGGAGCTGCACCGTGCTGCTGCTGGAGTGTGTGTGTGTGTGTGTGTGTGTGTGTGTGTGTGTGTGTGTGTGTGTGTGTGTGTGTGTGTGTGTGTGTGTGTGTGTGTGTGTGTGTGTGTGTGTGTGTGTGTGTGTGTGTGTGTGTGTGTGTGTGTGTGTGTGTGTGTGTGCGTGGCGTGCGTGCGTGCGGGTGTATGTGCGTGTGTATGTGCGTGTGTGTGTGTGTGTGTGTGTGTGTGTGTGTGTGTGTGTGTGTGTGTGTGTGTGTATACACATGTACGTGTGCTTAGACAAAAGTCACAGTAACTGTAAACTTCCTGCCCTGTTCACCGGCACACTTCCTCATCCAAGCTTTTTTCTGTGGCATGTCCAGATGAAGCATGTAATGAATGCTGACCTGTGGTGATCTTGAGGGCCGATCTGCCTCTGCTGTGTCTCCATGTCCTCTGATTCATCTGTTTCCCTGACACCTCTGCATGATGCCACCTGGGAGGATATTATGCAAATGAAAATCAATGAATATTCATGCAGTTATTGGAACAGTTGGGGGATGATTGGGGAAGGTTATATCTAAACTTTTGGTCTGGGTGACTGGGTGAGAAACTGCAGGTACAAACTTTTCGTCTGCACATAGATGTGTATCCTAGAACACTGGGTTCTCAATTAATATGTATTTGACAGCGGACCCCCATCTGAAAATATTTTGTGCCATACACGTCCATACAAGATTTTTGTTGTTTCAATTCTTTTCAAGATGTTTTTTAAAATAGCACATCTACAAGTTCACAACGCATTGTGATGCAACACATTGTGATCTTGTAAATCTTTCGAGCTATTTTCAATTTGCTAATGTATATAGGGTTAAAGTGGTTAAACTGATTTTTATGCTATATTAACTAATTTTGCTGGGCACCCCCTGGAAGCCCCCAAAGACCCCTGGGGGTTCCCAGACCCCACTTTCAATTCAATTCAATTCAATCTTTATTTCAGACTCAGAGTCCATAAACAATACAGATGACAGTTGCTCATTGCTAAAACTCAGATAAAAGCAACGATATAAAACAAAACAAAACATAAAACATATAAAACAATAAGACAGTCCTTCTACAGCTGCTCACAGTCTGTAGAGGCTGTTTCGCCAATGTTTCCATATCATGGACGAGAACCTAGTGGAGCTCATGATAGGATTAATTAAAATCTTGATAACATGATTGTCAGACTCTTCAAGACGACATATGAATTTGTACATTAAGTTTCTTAGTAGGGCTTGACAGGTAGGTACCCCCAAGTTAACAAACAGCTGACTGGCACTGTGCCATCTTGGTACCCTCACCAGCAACCGTAGAGCATCATTATATGCTACTTTGAGTTTTTGCATGCTGCTAACCTTGTAATTACTCCATAGGTGAGCCGTATACAAAGGTGTACAGAAAGCTTTAAAAAGTGATACCTTGACATGTACAGAACATTTGTGAAATTTCCTCATTAGTATATTTGCCTGAGCATATAATTTGGATCTTTGTCTATTGATGTCTTTGTCATCTGTAAGATCATCAGAGATATAGTGACCAAGGTACTTAATCTCCCTGCACACAGATAGTATGTTGCTACTGAGAATAAAATTAGGGAATACAGCCCTTCTATCCTCTTTACTTCGTACAATCATGATGCTACTCTTTTTGGCATTATACTTAATATTGAATTCAATGCCATACTGCGAACACACCCTCAGAAGCTGTTGTAAGCCTGCACTGTACGGGGAAAAGATAATTAAATCATCCGCATACATAAGGTGGTTGACAACAGAGTCCCCTATGACACAACCAGTTTTACACAGGTTCAGATTCCTTGATAAATCGTCCATGTATAAATTAAACAGTAGGGGAGATAAAATCCCCCCTTGCTTCACCCCATTATTTACATAGAAATGTTCAGACACAGTATTACCCCACTTCACCTGCATAGTCTGATGAGCATACCAAAAGGCAAGTATCCTTATAATGTACATGGGTACCCCTCTTTGGCACAACTTATCAAATAATTTGAAGTGATTCAATCTGTCAAATGCTCGAGAAGCATCTATAAAACACAAAAACATGGTGGAATTGTGACTTCTATAATTTGCTAAAATGTCTTTCAAAGCATATATACACATATCAGTACCATGTTTCCTTTTAAAACCAAACTGGTTGTCTGCTGTGGTAATAAACCCGTCCAATCTGTCCAGCAGGATTTTCTCCAGGACTTTGGAGAGAATACTAGCTAGAGCAATCGGTCTATAATTATCAATACTATTTATTTTCCCTACTTTGTCCTTGATAACTGGCACTAGCAGCACAGATAACATTGAATCTGGTAAGACACCATGATTAAGGAACCCAGTAATACATAGAGCAAGTATAGGAGCAAGCTTCAGACTGGCATGTTTTAAGTGTTCAGCTGAGATGTTATCCAGGCCACAAGCTTTGTTATTTTCTAGCTTCATTATAGTGTTGTAAACTTCATCTGCTCTAACTGTCACATTTTCAGTGGGGTCAACTTTATCCACCACAAAAGAGTCACTCTTAACACAGTTGAACAACTCATAGTAATGTTGCCGCCACAATTCAGCAATGTTGCCTGACCCACACACTCCTTCAATGGAAGAAGGTAATGGAGTTTTACTGCTGTTTATGGTTTTGACCTCTTGCCAGAAGTCAAAACAACTGTTGTTTTGCAGCTTTCTGGCAAGTGAGTCTGCCCTCATTGTGTCCTCATTCTTTTTAATGAAACGGACAGCATACTTATATTTGGCATTGGTGGCCTGTTTCTGTTCAAACACCGGCCCCTGTCTTGGCCTTCCTGATTCTGCCCAAACCTTAAAAGCAGCTCTAGCAGCAGTGTGTAGCTCAGTCACATGTTCATTCCAACCAGGTTTTATACTAAACACTTTTTTCTTACCCTTGTAAAGACCCTTACTTGAGTCATTTAAAGCATTTATAATACGATCATAAGTAGCACATAAATCACTACAGTGATGCACATTTTTACAGTTAGTGTCAGTGCACTGCATGGCTTCCCTTGGAAGAACAACATAATCTAATGTTTTGTCTGTGAGTGAGGTATAGTGGTTAATATCCTGCTCACTTAGTTTAGACCAATCCAGCCTCGCTGTGTATGAATTACTGTTATCCACAGATAGAACTGGAATGTTATCAACATTTAGGGTCATTATTATCGGAATGTGATCAGTGGTGGCCAGATCATAACATATTTTCATGTTGTCCAGTGAAGTGTGCGCATCTGCTGTGCATATACAGTGATCAAGCCATGACACTGTATGCCATGCATCACTTATATATGTATAGCTTTTCTCCGGTAGTAGAGATTTACTAGACAGTATGAGATTATTATCATTACAAAATTGCATTAAACATTTTCCAAACAGAGATTTGTCATCTGAAATGTCAGCATTCAAGTCACCAACTACATATACACAGGTTGTGGCATTGTCCTTGATAAATGCATTAATAAATGCCATTCTATTGCGATATTCATCCTCATTTTGATATGATTCATAAGGTGTGTATATATTCACAATAATAAATGACCTATTTTCATACTTGATCTCTATGCCAATGGCCCAGTTGACATCTAGTCTAACTACTGTGACCAGAGGATCATATTATCTGGGGGCACCTCAGAACAAACAAGGGAAAGTATAATTAATTCACTTTCCCCACCCAGAACAGCCTGTCAGGTCTCTGCATGAATGATTTAGAACAGATCAACCTCAATTATAACAAAGTTAAATTAACTTCATGCTGACTTTTATTATATTATATTATTAATATGTGTACAGCTTTGCTTAGCTGGCATATTGGGATGCAACGGCTTAAATCAGGGGTCTTCAACCTTTTTCAGGCCAGGGACCCCCAAACTGATGGGGTGATGGAGCAGGGACCCCCTACCTCGTAGGGTAGGGGGTCCATGTCATATATTTATGTATAAAATTGTGTTTTATATGTATATTTTATATGCATTCAACACCATTGTCCCAGCAATACTTGACAAAAAGCTCAGAGACCTAGGGCTACACCCAAGCATGTGCGACTGGATACAGGACTTCCTGTCCAACCGACATCAGGTGGTGAGAATGGGCAGCATCACATCTGACCCCCTGACCCTCAACACCGGAGCACCCCAGGGATGCGTGCTGAGCCCTCTCCTCTACTCCCTGTACACGTATGACTGCATAGCCACACATGTCTCCAACACCATCATAAAGTACGCGGACGACACGACAGTGATAGGCCGAATCGTAAACAACGACGAGTCTGACTACAGAGACGAGATCAACTCACTGGCGCTCTGGTGCCGGGAGAACAACCTCGCTCTCAACGTCGACAAGACCAAAGAACTGATCGTGGACTTCAGGAGGCCGCGGAGAGACCATGCGCCCATCCTCATCGACGGTGCTGCAGTGGAAAGGGTTAGCGAGTTCAAGTTCCTCGGAGTACACATCGAGGAGGACCTTAAGTGGGAGACGCACACCACACACGTGAAGAAAAAGGCTCAGCAGAGACTGTACTGGCTCCGCCGCCTGAATAAGCTTGGAGTAGGACAGCGCATCCTCAAGCTGTACTACAACAGTTCGGTTGAAGGCGTCCTAACAGGCTGCATCACGGCCTGGTACGGGAACTGCACTGCCCGAGAGAAGATCAACCTACAGCGAGTAGTGCGATCGGCAGAGCGGATAATGGGAAGCGACCTCCCAGCGCTTCAGGATCTGTACAAGAAGCGGTGCGTGGTCAAAGCCAAGCGCATCATCAAGGACAAGTACCACCCAAGTCACAGACTGTTCAGAACCCTACAACGACCGCGACCGGGCAAGGGGACCTATCGCAGTATCAAGAGTTCCACCACCAGGTTCTGGAATAGTTTTAACCCGGCTGCTGTCAGAATGCTGAATGAAGCATGAGCCCCTTTCCAGCAGCCTGACAATAGGCGGTACTGCCCAGCTGGCTGCAGACTTTTCTGGCTCTTCCTGAACACACCTGTGGATTATTATACCAGGAAATGACTTGGACTTATGAGGAATCATACCAGCGAAAAAAAAAAAAACCCTTTAAGTGTACAGTTTGTGACAAAAGCTTTAGTCAATGCTAATCTTAAGAAACACATGTTGATACACACAGGAGAAAGGGCTTTAATTGTACTCTTTGTGGCAAAAGCTTTAGTCAATGCTAAAGATTACTTTTTGTTGCTCTCCTTCATGGAGCTACTTGCGGATTATACCAGGGTCAGTCCACCTTAGGTGAACACGCACTGACCCTCTGCACCTTAATCCCCATGTATAACGCACAATCTTTTATTTATTTATTTTTTTATTACTGCGCTCTTTTCTCTCTAAGCACCTTAGCGTCTATAAGTATATCATGCACAGTATACATACATTGCTGCTATGCTCAGGCACCTTAGTTTGTCTCTTATCTCAGGTACTTTGTAAATATGTAGATAACTTGTTTTTGGCCTTCTATTGTTCTCTGTTGATCTCCTTCCCACTTAACCCCCTACCCCTCTTCTTTTTCTCTCTCCCCACTCTTCTTTCTACGGAATTTAACGTTGCGATGGGAGTGTTGTACAAAAACGAATTTCACCCACTTTTTTACCTTGTAAACCTGTGATGTGACAATAAACCTGATTCTGATTCTGATTCTGATAAACATGAACAAATGGTTGCCTGGAGCCTGCTCCTACCCACAGGTTGTCCCAGTAGTGTGCAAAAGACCTTTTCTTTCTCACAA
Organism: Gymnoscopelus microlampas; assembly: GCF_963454915.1. NCBI lineage: Eukaryota > Metazoa > Chordata > Actinopteri > Myctophiformes > Myctophidae > Gymnoscopelus > Gymnoscopelus microlampas. The sequence goes on from NC_139941.1 coordinate 41,972,422, forward strand.
AATATGTATAAACATACCATGTTATTGTGCATTCAATACTAAGCTATTCAAATATGTTATGTTACAGTATGTTTAAAGACATATTGACAAAAAAAAATAACAAAAACCTTTTTTAAACTTTTTTTTTTTTAATCAAACAATTTCACGGACCCCTTGCAGTACCTCCGCGGACCCCCTGTTGAAGACCTCTGGCTTAAATGAAGACAGAATGCAACCCGACTGTCAGTAAATTATTCTAAAGATCTTCAAGTTCAATTGACCGTAACTCATCACCTATTCTGCAGCCGCAATCATTATGTATGCAGTGACGACACTGTGTGCCTGCCTGAACCTGAAGTGACTGAATGTTGAACAATAAACCTGTAGTATACAGGTTTATTGTACTACACCTGTAGCTTTCATACTATAGAGTGCAACTCAAATGGCTCTACAATAAGCACCAGCAGGGCACATCGTTTATATATAGACAAACGATACAAAACAGAAACATATTAAAACAGTGTTATAATAGAGAGAATATAAAAACACTCGTATTCATGACAAATGGGAAGACTGATAAAGTAGGATAAGTAGGATCAGCTTTACAGTTTAGTTCAGTTTGCAAGCTCAACACAACATCATCAGCATACATGTGCAAATTGATACATGTACACTTGTGCCCTTGCAGTGTGCCCTTGCACTTTCTGTTACGCTTAATTTTACTCCGTTTTACAATGCCGAGAATAACAGATGTAAAAGATCACAATACTTGTAGATCGGATATTTTTTAAGACTGATAAGTGTAAGACATTTGTCTTTGAACCGATACAAACTAAAAATAATCTTGTTGAATTTGTCATTGGATTATTGATTCTGTTCATTCCAGACTGACAGGGAGACAGAGAAAGCATACATACGTAGGTGCTCTTATAGGCTCTCTATCTATCCCATAATAGCATCCTCGTACATCCAAGAGAGACGCTTTCCCATTCGCTTCAATGCATACAGGCTGCAATTTTCTTTGAAAAAGGCTTTTCTAAAAGTGGGGTCACACAGAGAAGACCAGACCATCAAATAGAAATCATTTTGTTTCATTATTCATATCCTGCTGGTAGTCTGTTCTGTTCTGTTCTGTTCTGTTCTGTTCTGTTCTGTTCTGTTCTGTTCTGTTCTGTTCTGTTCTGTTCTGTTCTGTTCTGTTCGGATGTACTGCTCGGTTCTGTTCTGTTTTGTTTGGTGAGGGAGGTTGAGTTAATTGAATCAAACAAACCCAATCATAGTGAGGTGTTTTGTACACCCCCAAAAAGAAAATCTATTTAACATTGTTTTGAAGCCTAGATTTAGTGTTAAAGGGATAGTTCACCCAAAAAAAATGTTTTGTTGGGTCGATTAGTCACCCCATGGAGACTTGAATTCATGGATATTTTTGAGCGGTGCAACCGCCCCTATATGTGAGGTTTGGACATCGACATTCGCTGCACTGTGATTGGCCACCATTGTACCCCCCCCCCCCACCCATTGTACCCCCCAACCCTGCGCTGTGATTAATAATTATAAATAGCACCACACACTTCAGAAATATTACTTTTCTTTAAGTCAACTTCCATCACTGTGATCGCACACCGCCCACTTCACACATGGGTGTGATTTTTTTGTTTTTGTCGCATTCCTAAGCCCGCTGGTCATCCATTCCTTGATGACCAGCGGGCCGGTAGGCAGTGGTTCCGGTAGGACACACAAATGAGACTCTTTGTGTCTCCTATACCGGAACCGCTGCCGGCCATCAAATGATTGGCTTAGGAATACAACAAAAACAAAAAGATTTTTTTTTTTTTTTTTTTACTTACATTTTTATCCCACGATTTTTGTAACCCTATTTTTTACACCCAGTGCCAATTGTCTATGTAATCCTGGGCACTACCTTCCCTCTGCCAACCTAGGGAGGCCAGGGCCGAGCTCATGCCTCCTTCAATGCATGAGAGCCAACTGACCTTCTCGTCACCTGACAGGGGAGAGTTTCCCTGGTTGGACGTAGCGCGTGGAAGGAACACGTTATTCCAACCAGTTCCTTTCCCCTCCATCAGGTGCCCCGGCTGGCCAGGGGGAGGCAGTATAGTGACTAGGATTACTGCATGTTTTTGTGAGGGTACCTACCCTAGGCCTATAGGGAACATGGGGAGAACATGCAAACTCCACACAGAGAGGCCCTTTCGCCAACCCCACCTTGGGTATGGGTACTGATGACGTGGAGGAGAGAACACGCCCCCAGCGCCCACAGCGTCCCCTGCAGGAGTCGAACCCAGGACCTTCTAGCTGTGAGGCGACAGCACTACCGACTGCGCCACCGTGCCCCCTAAAAAAAAGAAAAAAAAAAAGATTGTCTTCATGGGGTGACTAATCGATAGAAAAAAAAACTTTTGGTGGTGAACTATCCCTATAATAACACATCTTGATGTATCTTAAAATAAATGTATCTAAAATCAATATACTATATTTGAAAATAACTAATATCTGTTCTATTCTGGTACTAATTATGTGATTATCCACTGAATAAAATACCTCTAGAAATACTTCATTCATAATCCTGATTTCAACTTTGTTATTCAAGGGAGTATAAATTAAGCACTATGATAATAGGGGCCGCTTTGTCTGCACCCCAAAATGTTCCGTTTTTAAACCTTGAGCTGGTTGCAACTTATCACGGATTATGTGCTTGCTTGCTCTTATAAAACTATAGAATCTTTATAAAGAGTATACATGTATTGTATACTACAGCTAAGTCTGCACCGGTCTGGACACACATGGATGTAAAATCCCACTGGTTGGTGGAGGCATATAACCGTGTTTCTGGTATTCCATATGTGGCACTGCCCTGGTTTCACTGCAAGATAGAGAACAGAGAAAGAGGGCTGACTATTGGCACAAAGAACACCAGCCAATAAGCCCAGTTAATCACAAGTGTTTACTTCTGCATTGAAGCTCCACCCTGTAGCGCTCCACTTATAGCTGACAACAAACCACACCCCACTATCACAACATACAGTATTAAAGCTGTTTGTGAACATGAACAGTGGCTCCCTATTCAGGCTCGCTCTGATTTTAAAGTTCTTCTGCTAGCCTATAAATCGGTACTTGGGCTAGCTCCATCATACCTTTCAGATTTCATCATCCCTTACACCCCCTCCTGTTCCCTCCGGAGTCTACTGAACAGAGGGCCTCCGTTCACTAGACACCAGCTACCTTTACTGTCCCATGCAGAATCAATAACAAATCAGCTGGCAGAAGGGCCTTCTCTCATCGTGCTCCGTGCCTTTGGAACCAACTGCCCGACTCTGTAAGCGATGCTAGATCCATTAATTTGACTAAAAACACATATTTTCTCTGTTTACTATTACCAAACATAATCTCGGCTTGTGCCCATGATTTAATATTTGACTGTTATGTTTTGATATGTTGATTGGTGAATGTTGTTATTATTTATTTTATGTTGTATATTGTGATTTTGCACTTTAAATTAAAACAACTTGAACTTGAAACTGACAAAGACTTGAACTGACAAAGAGTTAAATCAAACAGAGAGAGGGCACATACTGTACTGTAAGCTTACACTGCCACGTTCAAGTTACTTTATTCTTTATTATTCTTTATTAGGATCCCCATTAGCTTCCACAAAGTCGTCGCTAGTCTTCCTGGGGTCCTCACATACATAACATTACAGTTACTGAATGTAACCAATGGAGGACTTTGACTTTTAAAATATCAAATTACCAATTAACGCCTAACTTTAATAGTATTTCTGCAACGCAAATTGCCAAAGTCAGTTAACTAGAAAAGGGGGAGAACAGAGTTTTTGACTCAAGCATAACACACTCTGAGTGATTACGGAACTTTATCAATATTTTAGAGAGGCACACTGCAAAATAATGAGTGTTAATTTATCTCTGAGAGTGTAAAAATGTACCCGTAAGGGTCAAATGTTACACTTATAGAGTTAAATGAACAGAACTTTGCTGTGAAATGCTTACTGGAAACAAACAAAAAGAGCAAGAACAGGAGCTCGTACCTCAGTCTTTGAGGACAAGTGGAAGGCAGGTCATTTCCTCTGTTTTGTCTGAAGGAGAGTCCTGGTTTCCCCAACATTAGTGAACAGAGTGATGTTTGAATGAATCCAGACTCTGACCTCTCGTATCCAGACTCAACGATGACGCAGGAAGAGGGCGCTAAGTGGCAGCCTCCCATGCCCACTGACATCACCCGCCGTAACATGAGGCTAACTCTATATATTTTATAAACATTGGGGGTTTTCTTGGGGGAGGGCGGTACGGAGGCGCAGTGGAGAACAGACGCAAAGGGCTAATGTGCTGGATCAGGCTAACATCACATTTCTTTCGCCCGCAGCACTTTCAGGGAATTTCAGACTAAGCCTTGTTCCCTCAGCACAACACTGAAGGGTCTTTACACCACAGTGTGGATGTCTAGCCAGTTATTTGACCTCTCACTGTCAGACAACTTTGGGTATTCCAGTTGAAACCATAATATGACTGCCATGGGCCAAAACCTCACTTCCTTAGAACTTTGCTCAGAGCAGAGCACCGTCACTTCTCAAACATTATAGAGAAGATTAAATAAAAGACACCTTGTGTGTTGTATTACTGGAGGATAGCAGCCATGCCAAACTTGAGGTCCTAATTCGCAGCTGGGAAAGATGTGGTTCATATATCATATTTTGTAGGGCATTCCTGAATTTCCTCAACAGTTGCACTCATGACGAGTGATGACCAAGGGTATTGCTCACAGGCACGCTGACAGTAGTTGAGGGCACAGAGCAGGATTACATTGGACAAACTTGCTCCTATGACTTGGCAGTTCAAGATGAACTGCTGTCTGGTCCAGAGATACTAGCATTCAGGCCAGTTTGTCAGAGCAGACTCAAAATGAAGCTGAAAGCCAGAAGACTCATCTTGGCCTTTTGACAAATGAGCATAAATGAGCAGAAAGACCTTAGCTAAAAGTGTAATGTATAACCAGAGAAGATGACTATGACAAATAGGCTACATTGCATCACAGCCTATTATTTTTTTTAAACTTCTAAAATAATATGAAGAATGAATTTGCATAAACCTTTTCACTCATTTTGGACAAATCCTTTCCTATAATTCCTATTTCTAATATATTAGGTGGTGTGGCATTGTAGCATACAGTAGATCACTAAACCAATCTAATTTGATACATTTTCTGTCAATCAATTAACCAATTATTTGATTTATCATTTCACCCCTAAATTCCACTAACGACTGCTTGTAGGGGAGAAGCCGTTTTGTCAGGGTTTGCAATAAACTTTTCTTTCTTTTGCCACTTTTGCCAGAAAGTGGGACCAATGACACTTTGACAGACTGAACTCATCCAGCAAAACAGACCTGTGTTTGTTCTCACATTTTGAGATTTCAGTTTTCCTTCACAACGGTGACAATAAATACATCTCATTTTCTTTTTGTTTAAGGTGCAACAGTGTCACTGTCTCTCACCTCTCTTGCCTCTCCCCACAGGGAGAGGCAAACCTGCAGGTTCCCTCACATTACAATACAATATCAATCACCACATTTTGTTTTCCTTCTCTTTTCAAACAATGTGTCTTATGGTAAAAGCAAGAACACCAGTTCCCTAATGGTGGGAAAGTCACGTTTTGCACAAAAATCTTTTCATCCTCTCAAATCTCTTTTTCACTATATTGATATTTTAAATGGGCCTGGAAGCTTGACGAGACATTCAGTATCTGTAGCAGAGCTGATCACTTGTCTTTTAGATTCAAGTTGGCCCTCATGGAGACGTTGAGCCTCCTCCCTTCATCTGGCCTGAGTGATCAAATGGGCCATTCTGAAGGGCTGAGGGAAGTTTTATAGCTCCCTAGTGTCCATCGCCTCAGCACTGCAGCACAGCAAATCAATAGTCACCCTGGCCAGATAGCACAGTGGTCTATCAAGGCATATTGAGCTCCTGTTTTTCTATAGCTATCTCTCATGATGGATCATGCATAAATGGTTATTGCTATAATTATGGGAAAGAAACCCACCTCAAAAGGAGCAGACTGCATAAATGTCCATCTTAAAAGGTAACAAGTTACAGACTGAAAAATCTTACATTTCTGAAAATATGTGCAGAAATATAGTGATCATCTGACTTGTGTCTGATTGGGGTTTAGCCTTCTTATATAGATTTTGATAGGAAAGTGTCAAAATGATATCAACCCAAACGAGGAGTCGTTTGCAGTGAATCCAGGCTCAAATTGAGTTAGACGTAAACGCTGAGAGTATACAGTAGGCTACATTTGTCGAGAAACCTATACGGTATCATGGTAGCATCTGGTTCAACAACTGCTGGTTAACAACGTTTCCAACGGCCTCTAGTGTAGTGAGTGCAGCATTTAAAACAGGGGATTTGTCAGTGGATGTAAAGATGCAAAGCAGGAGGGAGAAGGCGTAAATAGGTATCATCATGTCATGTCACATTAAGAATTCCGCGCCTTCTTTGTGCCTATGGTGTCTCGCCTTTACGCTCCCAGTCAGTGAGCGTAGTCATGCATACTTTACTGGAGCGACAGGAATGTGCCAGGACCAAGCTCTCTGACAGAAGGAAAAACTTGCTCATTAGCAAAGAAAGCAATGACAGAAGGCAGATAGAGACCGACAGATGGATGGATGGATGGATGGATGGATGGATGGATGCTGTTACAATCACTAAAACATGTATAGCTTTTCAAAATTGTGAAATGACATTCAAATACATTCATGGAGTCTGATTCCATGAGTGATTCTGCAATGCTGTGCACGATGAAAAGAATTCATACATCTGCTGCATTGTACCTTGTACAATGCAACAAATGCTTAACATACTATGCTTAACCTACTGCAGTATCTGACCTTGCCACATGTACAAGACCAACTCCTTTGAGTGGGAATCAATGCTATACAGGGACTGTGTTATAGGAACACAGTCCCTGTATAGCAGTTGTTTCAATTCTATTCGTCTATGTTCCTGAATCCTCGTCCCTATTTCCTGCCAGTCTGTTATGAATCTGTACTTCTACCATGGTCTCTGCACTGGATCCACCTGCCTCGATAACTGTGACTAAACTATTGGCTCATGTAAACCCATTCACTAATCAACTTTATTTGAACAACGCTTCAGAATTATAGACTACTAGAGGATGATGAATGTATGATGAATAGACTATCAATAAAATTACCCTGTTTGATTCTGTTCAGGAACAGAACCCATTTACAAATGAATTTGATTCTTAATTGTCTCAAGCAACTCTATCTGACAAAGTGATATACATAAGGCTTTTGTGGTGCGGGTGTGCTTGTCCAAAATAGGAGTCTTGACTACTCCTGATCAAATGGTAATCATTTAATTTCCATTGGTTGAATGTTGTGAGTTTTGAGTTGCAGTCGTCAAACGTTAAAATGTCAGCACTCACTGAATAATAATACAATTGTTAAATAAATCTGTTATGAGGCACGTTTTATGGAGACACTGAACAGTGCATGTGCAACATTTAGTTCCTGGTTCTGCAGTAGGCAGCAGCCTATATCAAATATGTGAGTCCAGCTTTGGGCTGCATCTTCAAACTGAGAGGTTCCTGAGGGACTGGCTGGATGGTGGAAGTGGCCCTGAATGGAAGACACAGCAGGAAGAAATAACCTCTGCATCTCATCTCATCAATATTACAGACCCTTGTCTCTACAATACAGTGGAATCTCAGCCTCCTTTAACCCTTGAATAATGCATGCCTTAAAAAAACTCCTTTTTTGCTCAAACTATATTGCCTTGGTGCAAGTGGTCCTAGGAAGAAGAGAACCGGTTAAATGGGACAGGGGTCAGTAGTCATTAGAGATTATTGAAGTATAATAATAACCTATGTAAAATAAATGTATATTGCAGCTCAGCTGTTGAGGTTTCTCTCAAATATCCAATAATGAGGCTGGCAAACCATGGCCCATAGGCTATATGCAGTCAACAAAACCCCCATAAAAAGGTCATCCTGTACTGAAGGTCACCCCCACCGACCTGTGCCCGCGCCCCCCAGTTGAAAGAGAACCAAGGTTGACCATAATGACCAGGGGTTTTCAACCAGTGGTCCGGGGACCACCAGTGGTTCTTGACGGGGTTCCAGGGGGTCCCCAGCCAAATTAATAGTTAGCAACCAAATTGACCCTATATGTCTGTAACTCTGAGAGTGTACAAATGGATCCAAATGGACCCTAACGGGTCCATTTGGATCCATTTGTACACTCTCAGAGTTAAATGAACACTGATGATGGTGATACAGTGTAGATTGGGACCCCCAATAAACCTAAATGGTTGAGTCCCTGGCATATCTTTTCAAATGGGGGTCCGTGGGCTAATATGTGTCTTTGACGCGAAAAAGGTTGAAAACCTGATAATGACCATGAAAGCACAGCGCGTTGTTTTGACGCATGGCCACATCATGCCCTCACATCACTGGCAATGAATGCGCGCGCCTCTGCTGTGGGTCCCGCGCTCCTCCGCTGCACCGCTGTGGCTCTGATGGTGATGGGACCGGATGAATGCGGCGCTCAGAACATCCCACCAATTAATAATTATAACCAGCCAGTCCTCTTTGTTTTGCTACCATTTGGATCTATAGTGGCCTAAGTGTTTTTTGTTTAGGCAATGAAAGGAAAACCTGGACGGGACGCAGGCGACATTTTCGTGGATTTAGAAACTGGCGTCGCTTTTGTCTCAGTAATATTATATCCCAGAGACAGTAGTGTAGGATATGGTTGCTCCGGAAAATGAAAGTCACGGGAGACAAGTTGACATAAAGCACAATTTTGCCGAGTTTCCCGTCGGCGCTCCAACTTTTTGTCTTTTTCCACAAACGTTTTGGCGTTTGGAAACTTCTTGCAGCTTTGGAACGGCGTGCAACTTTGGAATGTGATTGCAAATAACAGGCTACGCGCGAATAAAGACAAATCACAGCTTTGAATAATATTTTTTTTTTGTTATTGATTCAGGATCACATGTGATGTGATGTTCCTCTCCCCGCTTAGCCTTCTCTTCACCCATGAAACTCTACCTTCCGATTGATCCCCAGGCACGCTGAGTGCCCCACAGGAGCTGTAGTGATGGGACTATTCAAATACTTGCTATAGGTAAGATCATGTAATTTTGTGAGAAATTGCCTTTTGTACTGTCGTTACAGTTGTCTCCACGCAACACATTCTCCCAGTCCACGTGTGCTTGCCAGTTGACACCACTTTAACGCACATGCAACTAGCCAAATGTGTATGTAAATAATATAATGGATATTAGGGATACATAATTGTGTGAGAAAATATATATATAACAATAACTGATCTGATGATCTGACTTTTATCTTAAGTCTTTACATTCTGTCAATATCAATATCTTCGCTGAAATGGCATTCTCGACAAAATGAGCAGCTGTCCTTGGTGCTGATTTATATAGCCTCCGCACGCCTGAAATCTGAGTACAGTGATGGTGCGTGAGATGTTAGTAGGCTACCTCCCGTTCTGTGTGAGCATGGACCTTATGAGATAGTACCGTGTTAGCCTGGTCTGACTGGACCCTATCAGGGAGTAAAAGGAACACGCACAACTGTGTGTAAAAAGAAAATAAAACACCACACCATTATAATGTTCTTATTTTGATCAAAGACCCAATTACTGAACATCAGTCTCCAGGTTTTCTTCAGAATATGTATGATACTGATTTACTATGACACTATGTATGGCACATTAGAAGTCCACTGGTATGGTGGTTCTCAAATGTTTTATTTTCAAGGACCCCCATAACTCTGAGAGTGTACAAATGGAACCAAATGGACCCGTAGGGTCCACCACAAGCCAGCATGGCGATAACCCCTGGTATTGTGTTATCCCATATACAGTAACCCCATTGTAATGCATTTTATTTTATTTCAATGTGGACTTCAGGTTACAAGCAATCAAGAATCCAAAAATAAGCTATTGTACTTCATCACTACAATAGTGTGTGCGAAGTAGTTATGCGACTACATGTATTTTTGTGTGTGAATGCGTGCCTGGACCATAGGCAACAGTTTAGATAGAACAGACTGAACTGGACATTTCAAAAATCTTTAACATTTCATACATCTTTGCTTAGAAGCACAGAACGTGGTGAAAATGTATAACTTTCTCTTGGCATGCCCTCATCCAAGGACATTGACCTTTGGAGTGTGTGTCTCAATCTGGTGATTTGTGTGCGTATAATGATGCTGACTGGCTGCAGACAATGACTGTGTGGTGTGTAAATGACTCCATGGACCCGGGATACTGATGTCCCTGTCATCGTCACCATGGAAACAATACAAAACGCATGTGTTGGATGCTTAAGGTGCTGATTACGACAGGGGCTTTGACTGAGCATCAGCTTGTGATAATAGAATCACATCTGAGAGACAAACAGACACGTTCTGTCCTGGTACCAATTTTTGAAGATTGCTTATATTTCCCAAGCAATGTTGTCCTATTTAAACTGAAATTAAGAAGAACATCTCCCCAAGTGTTTGTCATTGAGGCGAGGTGTACGGTTTGGTTCTCCCAAGGGTTATGACATTTCATTCCTGCCTGTGTGTCTACTTTAGTTTGGCTTTATAACTTGATATGATGGATAGCATTGCAGGATTGGAGGTGAAGAGGCATGTGACCAAAGCACATCCCCGTACACACGCACGCACGCACGCACGCACACATGCACACGCACACGCACACACGCACACGCACACATGCACACGCACACGCACACGCACACGCACACGCACACGCACACGCACACGCACACGCTCACGCTCACACACACACACACACACACACACACACACACACACACACACACACACACACACACACACACACACACTCTCTCTCACACACGCACGCTAGCACGCACGTGTGTGTGTGTGTGTGTGTGTGTGTGTGTGTGTGTGTGTGTGTGTGTGTGTGTGTGTGTGTGTGTGTGAAAACACGTGTGAAACACGCATGAATGTACGGTTTCTCGTGAATCACGATAGAAATGAATTCATCTTGTGCACATTGTCATCTTTGTCACTTTATCACTTTGTCCTTTCTCTGCCTTTGTCTCACCCTTTCTCAGAAACACGATCATGTTCTGAGAATCCAGGTATAGTGCTATAGTATAACATCTCACGAGTGGATTGTTGAAATTCACAGAGAGCCTTTCCCTGTCACAGCCATTGGCTATTTTGGGCAGAATGCTTTTCTCAGCTGTACAACTTTGCATGCATTAGTGCATGATGGTCCTGCAATGTGACATGTACTTCTGTTCTCTACCATGTGTGAGCCCCGTCATCAGGCTCACACACCATGGAAAGATGAAATGAGATAGCATATGGATGTGGTTTAGTCCACCGTTTCTCAACATTGGGTCCAGGGACCACCAAGGGGTCGAAATGGACCATTTACGTTTGTGTAACTCTGAGAGTACACTTTCAGAGCTAAATTATCATTGAGCATTTTACAGTGTGTAGATGGGGGTCCCAGAGATAAAAAGAAAAAAAGGAAAAAAAAGGAAATAGTATCAAATGGGGGTCTGTGGCCTAATGCATATCAAACTGGGGGTCCTTGAAATTAAAAAGGTTGAGAATCACTGAACTATACTGGAACCCCAATCTACACTGTAACAGCCTCACTGCTTATTTAACTCTGAGAGTGTACAAATTCACTTGTGTATGTAGTAGAGTTCCCGGCCGGGACCTCTATGTATGTACCTACATGTATGCTAATTAGTCGGGCCAGGCCGAGCTTCGGGTCCAAGATAATAAAAAAAAAATAAAAAAAAAGTATATATATATATATATATATATATATATATATTCTTTTTTTTCATTTTTTTCCCCCGGGTTTTCGGGTCCAACATTATGGTAATTGTTTGGGCCGGGCCCTGTTCGGGCCACCCGCTTGGGCCCAGTTAGGGCCGGGCCTTAATTTTCAGGCCCGTTGAGAACTCTAGTATGTAGCTAGCCTTGACGACCGGCTATAATGTAATTTAGATGTTAAAGCATGTTATGTAGACAGATGCCAGGTCATTTGTAGACCTGGCATCCTATAGTGTGTGTAGTTTCAATGTACAGATTATGGAGATTTTAGTTATTATACTTTTTAGTTTAGACTGATGATAGGTTATTGGTTTACCTATGATCCTACATTACTATGTCTATGCATTTGATGTATCACCTTGTGTTTTCCTTGCTTACTGTAAATCTCTCTGGATTAAGAGCGTCTGCTAAATGCCTAAATTGTATATTGTAAATTGTAAATGGAACCAAATGGACCCATGAGGGTCCTTTTGGTTCCATTTGTACACTCTCTGAGTTAGACTCGTAAGACTCGTAAGTGTCCATTTGGACCGCTGGTGGTCCCCTGACCAGACGCTAAGAGCCACTGTTCTAGTCTGCATCCTCCAACTAAGCATCTCTCATTGCCTGTTTGAAGAATCATTTGAATGAATGAATCAACCAACCAATCAATCAACCCAATCAATCAATCAATCAATCATGAAGGAAATTAAATGAAGAGTAAGCTGAGACATAACAGCCTTTTTTTTTGGGGGGGGGGGCTTTTGTCACTCTGACTTTGATAGGATTTAATTCCTCAAAACCTGCTTCTGTTATTGAGATTTTGGCCTATTCATGACGACTAATGTCGCTCAAAATATATATTAAACACATTGAAATCACACCAATCTTACCACACTTTAGGCCCATTATATTTAGGTCCATAATACATAAGTAGGCCTAAGTCCCTGTGTGTGTGTGTGTGTGTGTGTGTGTGTGTGTGTGTGTGTGTGTGTGTGTGTGTGTGTGTGTGTGTGTGTGTGTGTGTGTGTGTGTGTGTGTGTGTGTGTGCGTGTGCGCGTGTGTGTGTGTGTGTTATTCATCAGAATAACATTTGATGAAATGTGGTAAGGTGTGTGTGATTTCAAGGTGTTTAAGATATGTTCTAAGAGGCATCAGACTTCACACACGGGCACCGGTCACGAGGACGTCCTACATTAACATGTACAGGATGTTAATCCTGTACATGTTAAAGAAAGATGCAGGAGCCCAAAGCACCAACAAGCTGGCCAGATGTATGGAGAACCGGGATGACCGGAAGCGACGATGGAGGGCTCGTCTGAGGACGACCTAGAGAGAGACTTCAATAACAATCATGAATCATATCTCATTACCTCAAGTCTTACCTCTTCTTCACGTCACCCTGATTTATCCTTCTCTCATTTATCCTCTCCCTCTCCCTTCCATCCTCCTGTCTCCCCCTCCTTTCATCTCTTCTTCCAATCTTTGCGTCTTCATGTGTTTCTTATATCCTCAACCTTATATACTCCCTCCCTTCTCTAAACCCGCCCCCCCATCTCTCTCTCTTCAGACTGTTGATGGAGAGGCATTCGAATGTCAGCTGGTACCGTGGTTATCGCAGGTGGAAGTCTGGCTACAGTCATCCTACTGACCATTGTAGCTGTGCTGTGTTTATGTAGATTGCAGGTATGTCATCATACCCGTTGCACACTTAAAATACACCTCTTCCAGACAAACACAGATTATTTGGGAATATTGTGAATTCAGACAATGTTAATGATGAAATCACACACCTGACAACTGTCAAGTTCAGCTTCTAAAACACAAAGACATACCCTCATGTTGTCTCAGCATCCTGCAGTATGACTGACCTTGAAACAATCAATGTACAGCATAGCTCATATTTCCTCACCTATGCCCCCACCCTTGCCATTACCAACAGTATTACTGCTGTAAGAGGGAGGAGTCTGAGAAGGGGGAGGAGGAGGAGCCAGCGCTCACCACCATGTCACCGTCCCGCTGCCCGCTGGCTCCTACCATGCCACCACCGATGGCTCCGTCGACCCCCTTGCCTGCACGCTACAGCGACGAGTCCGAAATCTACCCGCCCACCTTCCTCACGGAGGCCAACGGGCCTGCTGGCTACTCCCCTCCTCCGCCCCCACCTCCGCTGGTCCACGGGCCACAGAGGTCCCACACCTTCTGCCCCTCGTGCGCTCGACACTCCCTGCCGTTCTACCTGCAGCATCCTGCAGAGAGACTGTGCAATGGCGGCCGCAGGATCAGCTACCGGACTGTTCAGCAGCAGGAGCTGGACCTGCCTATGGACATGGCCAGCTTCTACCAGAAGCTCAACCTCATCCGCTCCGTCACCATGAGGGAAGTGGTCACCCACAGCGTCAGCACTGATGTCTAGAGGGAAGAGGGCCGGTGCTGTGGGTGTGGTGGAGTGCAGGTTTGCACTTCGCCGCATGATTGCGTCACTCAAGCATTATGTATTTTGGATGGCACGGCCATGCAGCAAAGTATAAATTAAGCCTTAACGTGGAACACCAAATGGTGAGGGGAGGCGATGTTTATTTCCAGATTACACTGGTTGTATAGATTCTATATGCAACCACTCAAAGTAAGAGGTTTTCCGTTGGACTTTGCTGCCTCCATATTGGGCCTAAGATGCACATGGAGAATCAGGAACCTTTTGGGTATGTGTATTGCCCCATGTAATGTCACTCCCATCAGAAAGTGGACCAGTATTACACGTATTTGGTGCACTAAAGAAGTCATACTGTGGCTAAAGAGGAGTACAATTCCCGGGGGGAGGGGAAATACTTTTCAGTTGAATACTTCAACATGTTGACGAGGCGTGCCGAGGATCAAACTGGTGACCTTCCGCACCAGTCAGCCTCTCTACCCATTCAGCTACAGCGGCCCTGTAAAGCATGGTGCACTGATGCAGCAGTAAAATTGTAAAGTGGATGGAATTGCACACGCAGACCCTCAGCCGGAGAAGAGGAGGGTTTTTGGAGAGTAGTGTAACACTGTACAGCATAAGTACACCCACTCTTGAATTCACCTTTGTTGTGTCTTTGTCTTTTGTGTCATTCATTCACTTACCACTGTGTGAACTTTGTTAACACTTGGTTTCCTTTGAAGTACAGCATATGCACTGAAATAATATATGATTCACAGTCCCAACAAAGCAAAGTACTGTGAGTATGTGAGTGCTCACTTTAATGTGGGAACGACTGTTTGTGTTAAGCTGTGGTGCACAGTAGCGCAGAATATGAACTATAAAAAGCAAGGGCTCTAAAAGGCTTTCAATTACGAACTGTGATTTCATTAATTTCCTGACACACACACACACACACACACACACACACACACACACACACACACACACACACACACACACACACACACACACACACACACACACACACACACACACACACACACACACACACACACACTATATTGTATATACTGTATGTGAGGTGAGTGATAAAAATACTGAGAGGGTGATAAGCTTGAACTGATTGGTTAGTTGCATTATCTTTCCTAGAGAATATATGGCAGCTGACCAATCAATGCAGCTAAAGTGCCACCACCTGCTGAACTGGCGAACAAGGCACCTTGCTGCCACAAGCATCCTCACTGCTTAAGGAACTCAACGTGTCATGTACAGTACATGGACTACATTCGTCTACCAAACACTGTTGCTGCGGTCGGATGATGTGATAAAATTTGCAGTTGAGGAGACACTGGAGTTTATGGGGCTGGCAGCCAGCAGCACCTGTGTTTTCAACCAACTCCCTCCCTCCACTTGTAAGAGAATCCCAGGGAGACTACCATTTTGTTCACCAAAAAGTCCTGTGTTGATCAAATGCTATTTTCTCATTGTCGTTATGAAGAAATAAGGCTATTGTTGATAAACATATTATCACCTAGCATTCATCAGTATCCAACCTTGGGCATGGCGTAGAACCCTGTGCCACAAGGCATCCGCCCTGCGTTCGATCAAGACAAATACCTGGGTGATAATATACAGATATGATATTCAAGGTCTGTTTACCTCAAATACATTATCCAATATCTCCAAAATATAGAGGATCCATTCTGTGAAAGTATTACATACTACTACTGTCCTTTAAAAGGTACTATAACTTGTTTCAGTGTTGCGTAGGCCTAACTAATGATTTTGTAAGAGGATGTGTTAATCTTTTCAAATAGTAAATATTTCATTTTGGGATCAAATGCTGTATTATTGTACAGGGTAAAACAATATTTAAAGCTATATGAAAACATATTATGTGGATATTATAATAATAATATTAGACCAGATTCTATCAGTTCCACAAAGCTGAAGTAAACATGAGTGTGTTTTTTGTTTCCTGTGTAGGAGGACGACAGAGAGAACCTGTGTATTTATTCTGTGGGTGTGATTTGCTCATTTATTTAATATTGTCTGTGAGTGTGCCCTGTTGCCTAAGACATTGTGCAGAATATGACATAACTTTGATTCAAATTCTTTCAAGGGCGTTTGCTCTGAGGCTGACCCTGCCCTGATGAAGGGCAGTTAGGTCAATAGAGCATCACAAATGGGTAGAAGCTAGGGAAATTCAAAGGCGTTTTGGTTTTGGTTTCATGCTTTTTCTTGGCTTGCGTTACACTTAACCACTTTAACCCTGGTATCCCTATTTTGGCCACGTCATTATAGGTGAATATAAAAACATGTTGCCCCCCACCAAATGTGTAAAAATAGCTGATCTACGAGCTCACAACCCACCTTGTGAGCTTCTATATCAGCTATTTTTGCTATTCGTCTTACAATGAAGTATATAGGGCTTACGTGGTTAACCCAGCTTATTATTATTATTATTATTTTATCAATAATGTATAGCTAAAAAGCATTTGTCTCTTTGAAGGTAAAACTAGCATACATAACATATCCTACTGTACAGTAGATATTGGTTTGGTGGTTTTATTTCTGTAGAAGTTGTCACAGGGGCCAGCAGATGGCATCACACCCTGTTTAATGCATTTGCATTTCGGTTCCTAGTGTTAGTTACTATTTTACATTTTTCATTTACTGTACCAATAAAATGATGGGGAAAAGTGCTGGTGTTTGTGGAACATCTTCTCTAAAAATGGTGGCCATGTAAGAGTGGTCCAGAGAGAGTGCAATGTAGAAAGAAACTGATCTTATTAAGTTAGTGATTTAAACCCTATATTAGTGGGGGGGTGCTAACCGTAACCATGATACTGACATGATACTGACCATGAAACTGACATGATACTGACTATAATACTGACATCACACTGACCATGATACTGATTACTGACCATGATGCCACTGACATGAGATTGACCATGGTACTGACTATGATACTGACATCATACTGACCATGATACTGACATGATAATGACAATGGCACTGATGCTGTCAGTAACATGGTCAGTATCATGTCACGACAGGGCCATTACAGCCCTGCCCTTCAGTGCTGTGAGACGGACCTGATGTGACAGGGCCTGACATCCATACAATCTTTTTTTTCTCTCCCTGGGAGGTAGGCTAATAGTTACATAATAATCACATACTAACAGTCCAGTTCAATTTAAAATATGATATCTGAAATTCAATTGTTTTTGTTTTCTAAATTATATAAGCAACACAATAAAAATAAAGCTTACATTTTAATTGGGTGTAGGGGCGGCAAGGGACCTGGATATTGGATAGGTGGCACTGGCCCAAAAAGGTTGAGAAACACTGCTCTATATATACTTGGTTGACCGGGATACCCAAGGGCTAGATCTTCTAATATTTCCCTCTATTTGTTACCTTGTACAGCACTTTGGTCAGCTTCTGTTGTTTTAAATGTGCTATATAAATAAAGTTTGATTTGATTTGATTTGATCTACACCAATCTCTTTCCCCCAAAAAATAGCCGATCTAGAAGCTTGCAACGCATTGCATTGGGACTGCTATTGCAAAATCTTCGTGCCAGAATAGGGATGCTAGAGTTCCAGTAGTGATTTTATTTATTAAGACAAAGACCATCGTCAGAATTTGTAACCTTTTAATGGAAATACAAGTCAATACATTGAGGATTTCAGTTATCATCAACAGTACAAAATGTCAATACTTTTGTACAAAGAGGTATCAGGTATAGAAACACAGTACATGATAGTTATATTGACAAAAATGACACATACACTATTGAATACATTTCAATCATGATTTCAAGTCTCAGGAATCTCTCTGTCTCTGAATGGAATAACTTCAGTCTATCCCATACATTCCTGCTTGTTTAAATTCAATACTTCTCTATGGTCATCCACAAACCAAAAATTGGCATTAAATAACATGATTAATACGCATTGGTTGGCATCAGGAAGGTCATGATTAATGAAAATGTGTTATGAATAATAAATATAATATACGCCCTGCAAGCAGGCCAAGCCTTACAGAGATGCCAATGGGAACACCCCAAAAGGCAGGGTTTACAATCCAAGATTGGAATCGTCAGCTTAATATTGGGCCATGATTTTCTGTGCCAGACACTAATTTGAAATAGACTTAAATAATATTCATAAACAATATCTGTATTTAAATATTCTAGACATGCAGTATGGTCAGCTGAAAAATAATTTAATAACAGCAGTGAATACTGCTTATTATGCTTGTCATGACATCTCTACACCTACTCATTTCACCAAGACACATTCCTGTGCATTTATTGTACTTGGTGAATAAGGTTAATTCTCATTCTGCCCTAGCAAGTGACATTAGATCACAGAATCTCCATTCACTCTTGCACCATGTTTTCTCTAGCCACACCCCTTGTTGATTATCACAAACATTGTACTATCCACTGGAGCTCTGTGGAGAATCTGGGCCTTGGTAATATTAGGCCCGGTGGATGGGGGGCTACTTGAGGTCAAAGACACTTTGGAATGACAATGAGGAGGAAGGAAGATGGTTGATAGAGAATAGGAGTTGTCGTAGGTCAGAGATCAAGCTTTGTGGGTGTGTGACAGTCATGAGAGAATGGAAGCCTTGAGGGTTAGGGGTTGGATCTAAGGATCTCTTGAAAATGACAACATCCAAGTTGTACATGAAACAAAACACCACTGAATAGGAGGCAAGCTGAAACAGTTTTCATAGAGGTGATTATGCTTTTTATTATTCTCCCTCTTTCACAGATGAGCAATCCAGACTATGGAGTTGTTCAATGATTATATGGTTTGTTTTCTACATTGTTTATTTTCGGAGAACTTGTCATTCACCGGCTCTGTTCAAGGCTGAATGTTTTTGAAGCAGCCTTTTTTGCTATAGCCTCCGAAATAAAGAAATGAGGAAAGCTCATACAGTAGCAAAACTGATTGCTTTAATAATGAATTGATAAACTGTAAGGAGATGAATTGAACAACAACCTTCTAAGTTGTGTTTGTCAGTTTGTAAACTGATGTGCTGTTCTCTCCTTTAAAGTGTTTGGTTGGGTTAAGCGTAATTGATACAGCATAATCCAGCACGTGGGCGTCACTTTCCAAAAATAACTGATCTATAAGCTTATGTTGTTAGCTAGTAGAACAGTTATTTTTTGGCAAGTGACGCCGTCATACGAGAGTATGAATGAGGCTTGAGGGAAGCGAGGTGTACGCCTGTCACAATTATTACATAATCGTCTAATCGCAATTATTTGAGATAATTGTAAATATTTTTGCATAATCGTTGCCATGTTGAAAGATTTTCACACATTTTCAAATATTAAAAAAGCTGAAATAGCTGATCTACAAGCTTACATTGTAGATCGACTATTTCTGCTATTTTTACAATTATTAAATAAGTCAATAATTTCTGTATTTTGTATATTTCAGTTATTACGATTACAAAGCCTAAAAGGCTTCATATGTTCCAATGTTCAATGCCAAACACACAATTCGCAATTATTTGAGTGACAATTAATCGTCAACTTAAATTTGTTATTGTGACAGCCCTAGCGAGGTGTAATCTCTCCCTAAGACTAGGAGGAGGAGGCTCGTATCACCCGGCAGGAATGGCAGCAGGCCTTGCTGTAGTACCAATGGCTGCACAGGTTAACCTTCAGTGCCAAGGAGCAGTTAGTGGTGGGGCGGTCCTGGCAGCTCTCATCTGGGAAAGGACAAGCAAAATCACGCAAAGTAGTAGTATATCGTCTCTGTGTTGGGTGGAAATCTTGTATGTCCAAAACTGTCATTTGTCTGGAAATGGAAAAAATAACCTGTGTTCCAGTGGATCTAATATAGTTATTATTTAGTCACAAGCTCTTGTTAATGCTTTACATTGGTTCAATATTGATAAAACCCACGGACACACTTCAAATCCTGGTGCTTCCCTGTCATCTATGGTGCTTCCTATGGTGCTCCCCTGTCTTCTATGGTGCTCCCCAGTCATCTATGGTGCTTCCTATGGTGCTCCCCAGTCATCTATGGTGCTTCCTATGGTGCTTCCCTGTCTTCTATGGTGCTTCCTATGGTGCTCCCCAGTCATCTATGGTGCTTCCTATGGTGCTCCCCAGTCATCTATGGTGCTCCCCTGTCTTCTATGGTGCTTCCTATGGTGCTCCCCAGTCATCTATGGTGCTTCCCTGTCTTCTATGGTGCTTCCTATGGTGCCTCCCTGTCTTCTATGGTGCTTCCTATGGCGCTTCCCTGTCATCTATCGTGCTTCCCATGGTGCTTCCCTGTCTTCTATGGTGCTTCCTATGGTGCTGTGGGTGGGAGGAGAGGTAAGAAAGGTGTTTGGTTGAATGTAATTTTTTTTTGTGACCCACAAACACAGTTCCAGTCTGACAGTCATCTCTAACCTAATTTATACTTTGTTGCGTGCCAGTGTCATGCTCCAAAAATAGTGGATCTACAAGCTCACAACACGATGCACTATCAACACTGGCGTTCAATGAAGCATAAATCAGGCTTAAGAGATCTTTAGCCCTTGGTTGTTCATCTTACCTGGTGGCTCAGTGGGGCAGGGCTGTAGAGCACAGGTCTGTTTGGCTACAGGTTTAGTGAGGGGGTCACAGCCACGGACAAGCTCCCTGCTCTGGTAACACTTCACGTCTCTCATCCTCACACCAACACCGCATGTCTTAGTGCACTGTGGAAAAGGCAGCATAATTAATGGCTGGCTGACTGACTGACTGACTGACTGACTGTATGAGTGTTTGTTTGTTTGTTTGTTTGTTTGTTTGTTTGTTTGTTTGTTTGTTTGTTTGACTCATAATCAGAATGAGCATTATGTTGCTAAGCATAATAAATGAACAAATGAATGAATAAATCAAATTGTCTTTGTGGCATTGGTGCGACAACATTCGACATTCAATATAATGGCAGAGGATGCAGAGCAACTGGTCTGTGAGGTACTGTAATTATACTGAATATAATTAATAGGCTCGCATGGAACATGAGAATGGGTCATCCTGAAGAAGACCCTGTGTGGATGGATTTTTTGTTGTTGATAATGAACACTTCTGGGAGCATTATAGCAGTGTGAGGGACTCTGTCTTTCTTTTTAGTAGCATTCTGTTCTGCACCTGCACCAGTGAATGGATGTGCATGTTCTATTTTTTTGTGTTTTTTTTGGGGTTTTTTTTACATTAAAATGTCACAATATGCCATAAGGTATCCCAGGGTTTGTCCTTTAGAGGGTGCAAAGTAGTATAAGATTGCGTACCGGTATACACTGTCATTGAGGGCCTATGCTCAAGACACATACAGTAGAGGTTCACGTTACACTGGTGTAGGCCAATTCAGGCCACTGGCAAATCGAAGATGTTCCTTTTCCCTTTCCAAGCCCAGTTCCAGCAATCAGGATGTGGAACTGAGCCAGCACAGTAGGGTACAGCTCAGCTCAGTTCAGAGTGGTTAGCTGCAACAGTACTAAATACACTAAATGTGCAAATTTTATTATCTCAATTTATGACCCATGTCATTTTGATATAACTTTGTCTGCTGTTATTGTGACAGTAGGCAGTTAAAACCAAATCCTCGTCACATTCTTTAAATTCCTGCAATAGGAAAGGCAAATGTCTCTGAAATAATTTGTATAGTTTGGGCAGATATATTTGCAAATGTGACCATAAAGCAAAGATGCCATTGCCATTGTGTGGCTAGCTCATCAAAAACATAGTACATTACCATGATTGGTGGCATTTTTAGTATGGGTGGCATTTTCAGTGTCGGGAATGAAGCTTCTAACTTATGCTCTATCTATTGGTCTATGCAGGGAAGGGAACCCAAAACCCTGGCCAGTCAATGCCACGTTGGAGCCATTGAGCAACTGTACAGAGGGATACGAAACCCAAAATTCATAGTCCCGGCCTAGTCGATGAGCTCCACAAGACCAAAAGTGCCATTGTGTCACTGTCTGCCATTATGCTGAACTCTGACCAGGGTGTGGTCTTTGACACTATGCTCACCTCTGACCAGGGTGTGGTGTACCACTTGAAGCACGGCCTCTCAAAGCAGGTGTTCTCCTCTTCAGGTTTCTCGCCTCCACCACAGGCCTCATCATCAAAGGTCTGGAATTTTCCAGCGGTGATGCCGGCACAGAGCACAATCCTCCGCTTGACACCGCGTCCACATGTTGTGTTACACTAGAGACAGACAAATAAGGTTATTTGTGCATTATTAAACTTTACTAAATTTAAGTCAGCGATTATTCTGTCCATTTATCCAGCCATTCTTCTCCTTCAGTTTAACTGTTGCCAGTCTAGTCTAGCGGTTATTCCGGTTAATACATTCCATACTCTCTTATATCCCAGACTGGCAGCCTCCCTCATGATTTAATTAACAGATAGCATCCAGTGACCTTACCCTTTCCCAGTCCTGACTTATCCAGTGTGGACTGCAGTCTCTCTCCCCACAAGGGTGGATGGCCAGGGGCTTGTTGTCTGGAGAGCACTGTGACTCAGGAACCACGCGTCCCTCTGGGGTCTTACAGTAGACATGACGCACCATCTTTCCATGGCCACACGACCCTGAGCACTGGCAGAGGTCGAAACAGGCAAAAGTCCAATGGTGATAAATAAACATCCGGTGACAACAGCCGCATTTTGTAAAAGTTTCTTTCCCCAAGCCATCAGACTTCTGAACTTTAATTAAACCCTCATCATTACATTTGGACAATCTGTTTACAGTTTTATCCATCCATCCATCCATCCATCCATCCATCCATCCATCCATCCATCCATCCATCCATCCAGAAAATCAGATGCCAATAAAGCCAAAATTGAAGCGAAACTGACATATTAGTCTGGGCTGTGTTTATAGTATGTATTGTAAGATCATACACTCACAGGCCCCCACTCTGACACAGTCCAATGGCGTTCACAGGGAGGGCCAGTACAGTTCTTGGTGTGAGGAGGTTTGGTCGTTAGATCACATGATCTGGTCTCGTCTGAACACCTGACCTCACGCATCACCTGGGCTTTGCGGCCGCACTTGGCTGGACACTGTACAGAGGAGAAGCAAGCAGAGGGCAGAGTCACTCTGCAATATGACCATTAACACTTTCTGATTTAAGATCTGGCCACATCGTGTTTTCTAACAAACCTGATAATGAAGTACTTTATTGAATGAAGGCCATAACAACAGATTTGTAAGATATCCATCCCTGGCAGTGACACTTCATCTGAG
This sequence comes from Gymnoscopelus microlampas, assembly GCF_963454915.1. NCBI lineage: Eukaryota > Metazoa > Chordata > Actinopteri > Myctophiformes > Myctophidae > Gymnoscopelus > Gymnoscopelus microlampas. The sequence goes on from NC_139941.1 coordinate 41,995,958, forward strand.
AGCCTTCTGAAACTTTCTTTTTCTCTCTCTGTCTGTCTGTCTCTTTCTCTCTCTCTCTCGCACAGGCTCTCTGCCTTGTACTTTCTCCAATGCTTTCCCCTGTCCCCTACCTCAGCCCACTCGGCCACCTCCCACTGGGGTCCACAGGTAGGGCTCTTGCAGGGCCGTCTCTCCACAGGTCTCTCTAGCTCAGCCTGGGTGCAGAGGTCACTGTAGACAGAGCTGTCCAGGCCAGGGGACAGCATCTTCCAACAGCGCACCAGCCGGAACTGGAAGCCCTCTCCACAGGTCCTGGAACACTCACTCCAGCTGCTCGCCTCCCATCTGGATGGAAGACAGGAAATTAAGTGAAAGGCTGTTTTCACATAGCATGCTCAAAGCTTGAGGTTTTATTGGCCCAAAAGGGACACTTGCCTTACAAAATACATTCGCTTTCTGTGAGCAAGATGCACAGAAAATGTCCAAAGACATTTTGACATAAGGTGGAGTCTATCTATCTGGTTTATCTACACTACACTGGCAATGGAGGCCAAGGGGGATTGCCCTTTGGATGAGTGGTAGATATAGTTGCGGGAGACCTTGGTTTGAATTCAAGTGGTCACACTAACATGCTGTAATGAATGAGCAAATTCCCCTATACATCACCCAAACCAATATTTTAACACAAAATGTATTATTAATTACTGTCATTTCCGAGGGAATGTGTCATCTCGATCTTTGTTTGCTTTGGTTTGTGGTCCATGCTGGCACATGCCTAACATTCGAAACACCAAGGGACTAACTTAACTTCAACTAAATCTGATATTCTTCATTAACCACTAATAACTGATTTTCAAGCTAACAAGCCAATGTCTCTTTCACAACATGAAAAACTGGACCACTGCCGTAGTGTACAGTATGTCCTACCTGGGCTGACATTCTCTGCCGATGCAGAAGTCGTGGACTGGCTCAGGCCTGGTCAGAGCATCACAGTATATGTCATCAACCTCCACACCGTCATAGCGTACACACATGGCAAACGACTTAGACACTCCTTAGACACAAACACACAAGAAAACATAGAGGAAAGGGGTTGAGATGATGAGATCTTACAAAAGCATACCGAAAATGTTCAACCACTTAATCCCTTATTTTGGTTATTTGAAAATAGCTGTGTGTGTGTGTGTGTGTGTGTGTGTGTGTGTGTGTGTGTGTGTGTGTGTGTGTGTGTGTGTGTGTGTGTGTGTGTGTGTGTGCGTGCGTGCGTGCGTGCGTGCGTGCGTGCGTGCGTGCGTGCGTGCGTGCGTGCGTGCGTGCGTGCGTGCGTGTGTGTGTGTCTGTGTAATACACGTGTATGGGGTGTGTGTCTCTACCTATTGAACAGGTGACGCTGCAGGGTTCCTGAGAAGAGAGTTTCCAGCGGTACATGTCAGCAGCACTCATCTGCCGGTTTTTCTGAAGCAGCCTCTGGTTTCCCCTGTCACACACATGTTGCACATGCATGCACACACACACACACACACACACACACACACACACACACACACACACACACACACACACACACACACACACACACACACACACACACACACACACACACACACACACACACACACACACACACACACACACACACACACACACCAGCACACACACCAGCACACACATAGCCTTTGGGTCAGAGAATCCTGCGACATCACAGTTACTGTACGCAAGACATTCAGCCTGAATATCAGAATGGGCACACGGGCACTTTTTCATCAGATCACATAAAAGTCACTCGTTGTCATAATGGCGGCCAGCGCCTTGGCCAGTCCAGACATGTATTAGAAAATCACAGGAAGTTTGACTTAAGCCTGATTTATACTATTCACAGTGAGCGACACGGCGCCCACCCAAGTATAAATCAGGCATTAAACCTCGCCGACGTCTCTCTGAATAACTGTGACTAATTCCCTCATTTCTCCCCAGAGGTGCACTACAGTCTGACAGCAGCTTTTTCCTCCTTCGTGTCATATTTTTAATTTATGATGGCCTTTTCTGTAAATACCTTAAATTATTTGTTTTTAAGTGTGGACATATCCCTCCTTCTCTCCCACGTACTGCACCTCTATCTCCTTCTGTTGTCTTTTTCCCTCACTTCTCTTTTTCTCCAGCCGTCTTTCTCCCTATCCACCTTTTTTTTTTCTCTCTCCCTCTGTCTTGCTCTCTGTATCTCATTCTTCTCCTTCTATCTATCTCTCCCGTCTCTTTCTCTGTCTCCCTGTATGTCCCCCCCCCTCCTCTCTCTCCTGGAGCAGAGAACAGGGTGTGTCATGGGATGTGTTTTATAGGTGCTGGCAGGAGAGCTGCTGAAGCCGTGTTTGGACTTGGACACAGTGCAGGGAAGCCAACATGAATTATAAATATGATAGAATGCAATCCTAGCCAGGTGGACCTGCCTTGCCTGTCTTGCTGCCTAACTTTTTTTTTTGTTGTCTGATTTACTGGCTGCCTGCCCTGCTGCCTGTCTGTCTGTCCATCTGCCTGGCAGCTTGCTTGTGCTGCCTAAAAAAAGACCCTTGCTGCTTGTCTTTCCGCCTGCCTTGTATTGCTATGTGTGCCTTTACATGACGGATTTCTCTTGTAGACAAACGAGAGTCCATCAAGAGGTAGTGAGCCTATAGACGCTGCTAAGGCCGAACCACTTAAACCCTATATATTTCATTATAAATGATAAAAAAATGTTTTATAATGAAATTAGAGGGTTTTATTTTGTGTTATATATATATATATATATATATATATATATATATATATTGTGTGTTTTTGTGTTTGTTTTACACAAACCACTATGAACTACATAATAACTACTTAAAAACATTTTAAGCAATGCTTTTAAGTGCTATCCTCTGGATTTTTGTTGTCTGAATCAACAACAACGACAAATGTTTGCTGCATACTACCTCCATAATGAAATAGTTTTTTTTGGTGTATTTTTATGACTTTTATTGATAGTACAGTTGGTATACAGGAAACGTGGAGAGAGAGATGGGGAGTGACACGCAGCAAAGGCCGTCGGTATCGGGACTCGAACCCGCAACGCGCTGTCAGGCCACATTGGAGCCTAGGTGCCCGGACATAACTTATTCAAAACATGGTGACCTTTGACTCTGAACCGAATTATTACCTGGTTCTGTTGGAGCGGCTCGCGTTCCTTGAGCCTGGCACCATGGTTCTGTTGTTGTAGAAAACATCCCCACTGTCGTTTCGCTTGCGGCCCAAAGTGAACTCGAGGGTCCTGTTGAGAGGGAACGGCCCGCTCATGTCCAAGTCTACCGGTCCAACCTCGGAGGAGAACAGCCCCTCCCCCTCAGTCAGAAGCTGATTGGTGGAGATGTTGATGAGCAGTTCATCCGGTCCAATCCGGTCGCCCAACAGGACCCTCCAGATGAGGTTTGGGTTGGAGTCTGGTCCAGCCTCCAGAGGTCCACTGGCAGGAGCAGGGAGGGAGGGGCTACCTGTATGACTGCTGTTTCCCTCTGATGGATGACAACACAACAAGACCTATTTTGAGTATCTGTACTTTACTTGGCTATTTGTACTTTTGACTCCAATGCATTTCTAGGAAGGGAATAGGTTCATTATGAATTAACCATTTAAGCCCTAGTTCAAATAGTGAAAATAGCAGATCTACAACCTCACATTGTGAGGTTGTAGATCCGCTATTTTCACTATTATAATTTTCCAAAGATTTCAGGAAAATCTTTCAACTGTTTTGGAAAATGTCTACATTTCAACACAGCAATGCACTGATATAAAAACGAATCAATACACTGTAATTTGTACTTTTGAATGTATTTAAGTATGTACTTTTTAATTCTTACAGTAAGTATGTTCTCCAGTACTTTAACTCAAGTGCAAATGTGACTGAGCAACTTTCACTTGTAGTTGAGTAACATTTGATCCAGTGGTGCTGACATAATCTGTCAGCACCACTGCCTTAAACATGTAATGTTCCCAGAGGAAGTGGACTAAGAAAAGGGAGGAGCCAAACCTGAGCGGTGTTTGACAACAGTTTTTTTCTTTTTTTTTAATCTCTGAACTTGCCTACAATCCCTTTAAGTTAAGTTTGACAGGGAGCTTTTCAACCACTGTGGGAGCCTCCCTTCATCTCACCCAGCAGCACCCACATTGATGGTATAATGGCCTCAACACAACAGTCATACACAGCCAGCTAAGAGCATGGAGGAAGACCATTACCACTCATGTATGCCATGCAGCCATTTTTAAGGAGGAGAATACGCCATGAACCACTCAATTTTTTATCTTCTCTGGCTCGCCTTTATGTATCTTTCTTATGAATAATAGACTCATCCAAAGGGCCGACACACATAGAGAGGCTCCAGTTAACCACTTAAACACTATATAATTCGTTGTGTGACGAATATCAAATATAGCCAATGTGTTGTGACCTTCTAGATCTGCTATTTTCATCGTCATAATTTAATAATTGTTGATAGTTGTCACCTACAATGATGTGCACAAAGCAGGGATGCCAGGGCTAATGTGAAATGTGAAATCCCTACAAGCTCAAAATAAGTCATCTCTATGCGCTGTGAGCTTGTAGATAGGCTATTTTCTCTATTCGTCATACAATAAAGTACAGCTGTATATATGGCTTAAGTGGTTATCCTGGCTCCAGTAGGGCTTTGTGTTTATCAAGGAAAGTTCAATAAGGAATGAAAAATTTAGACTATTTTCAGGATGGTCTTGCATGCGTTGAGACTACCGTGCCCCCTACTGGGATGGTATCACATATTGCATGTATATATTCTCCCATCTAAGTGTAGCACTGGCCCTTTAAGGAAAGTGCATAAAGAGGGGTGGCCAGGTTTGTGGCCTCCTGTCTAGCCAGAAGCCTGGTTTGAGTGTTTGTGAGAGAGACCTGGAGGCATGAGGGGTACAGACTAATTCTCGGTAAGACAATCTGAAACAAATGACAAGGTTTTTATAACTCATTGTAACAATAGTATATGTATAAGAGTTTAGATAGGCTGACAGTATTAGGCCTGTTGTTAATTATACTAATATATATCTGTACTTCCAGAAGCCTCCAGGTCCTTTGAGTAGCAGTACTCTGTGGCTGTGCAGACCTTTATAAATTGGAGCCATGAGCATACATTGACTATTTGGGTATGTTTGTTATTTTTCTGTATTCTGTCATCTTGCTATAGGAGCCTAATGAATTGATGAATTGTTGGAGGGTTGGTCTAATGCTATTATTTGATTTTTGTAGGAGCTGAACTGTACATCACTGTTTTTCCCACTGTGCCATATATATGTATACTATTTAGACTGAGTGCAATAGGGTTGACTGAGGACAGAGCTATACTGGGCCATTAATTAGCATTGCATGATTTTGATTTTGGTTTTGCTTATTTGTAGTTTGTTTTGATTTGCTTATTTGCTTTTGGTAACTTATTTACTTTATTTTCTTTTGGTTTTGCATTATTTGGATTTGAGTTGGTTAATTTCTGTATATTTACTTTAGAGGCCCCGAAGCCCTTACCCTTATTGCCCCCTTTGCCTCTTGAGTTCAGTCCCTTTTTGCAGAACTCTAACACTAACCGCTTTCTTCCGTTCTGTATTTTAACCTGACTATTTTTATAACAACTGTTGAATAAACTTGACACATTTGATACATCAGCCTCTGGTTCTGTTAATTCTGAACCCGTACCTTCCTGGGGAACCTTACCTTGTTCAGTCCTATATATCTATACATATACAGTATATGGTTAATGTGTTTAAAGGATCCCTCACTCCTATATGTGTGGGTGGCGTAGTCATTGCTTTTCCTAGCCCTGCTACATAAGTATTACAGGTTCATTTACATTCATACAGTAGTGACATACATACATACATACATACATACATACATACATACATACATACAAAACCTAGCTTGGCATGGCCACTGGCCAGACTAATATCACTGCGTAGATATCAGTCTGGCATCTCTGTGTGGAACCTGCATTTCAAAGAGGCGAATTAAAAAAATGCCTCTGGTGATAAACCCGCCCCATATTTGCATACTGGGCCCTGATTGGTCCCTCACTGCTTCGGAGGGAGTAAAATCCAATCACAACTGAGCGGTGCCAGACCAAATCTGCCGAGGGCAATTCATTTTTTGCAATGGCAGATTTGTCTGGTTTTCAGGCTATACAAAACCTGGGTGTTAGTGATGTGCGGGTCGGGTTTTTTCATGACCCGCCCCGCCCCGGAACCCAACCCGCCTCAACCCGCCCCGCGAACCCATATATAAATCTATGGCTCAACCCGCCCCGCGACCCGTGGTATAAAAAAAACCCGGTAAAATCATGAAGGAAAATAATCTTCAAGTATACACCCCATGTGTATTCAAACTGTTTTATTGTTATTATTCTTATTCTTATTAGGAATAAAGACAAAACAAGAGCATGTGATTTTATTTTTATTTTTTGCGTGAGAGCCGCTGACCCGCTCACCCGCAACCCGCATAATTGCCTCTGAAATTCTGACTCGACACACCCGCGCCGCGGGTCCCGCGGGTTACGGGTCGGCCCGCTCATCACTACTGGGTGTTATAATCAGTGGAGCCTACTGTACCTGTGTACTGCTGTGATGCCGGGGTATCCTGGTCACAGTCTATAGCCGCCGTTTCCTCATACACCTCATTGGTCTCTTGGCCCTTCTGCCCCTCAGTCCCACCTGGGGACCCTGGTTCCATCAGCACCTGGTTCTGTTGGCTCACAGGAGGCCCCTTGTCATAAACGCTGCTGTTAGCAGCCAGCAGACCACCCACTTCCACAGAGACCCCTCCACCTGAGCTGTCGGAGCCGGTGTAGACAGGGGGAGGAGGGACAGGGGGTAGGGACTCACGGAGGACTGTGTACTCATAGGTGATGTAAGGGATCCGGCCATTCTGGTTCCAAACCTGGGGGGGGACAAGATGATTGGCAGTACTAATATTAGTCAACACAGAAGCATTCAGTTACTGATATACTGTACATGTAAATGTTACATTATTGCATTCCAATTACTGTAGGCCTATAGTTTTTCATTTGACTGAGTATAATACAGTTGATGGAGATAATATGGTCAACCTTTTACTATTTCAGTAAATGCGTGTTATGCAATGAATGAATACAGTATATAAACGTATAGAGCAACAGCAGTGGCTGAGGCTTTGACAAGAGTGAGTTTAAACAGACTGTAGTCTATGACTATAGAGGTATGACCATAGAAGTCCAGATTTGGCACTGGTCTCGGGACTGTGCTCCAGCCTTGATGAGAGAGGATCAGAATGCAAATTATCTTTGTATGTTCGTGCACCAGTACTGTATTTTCCTATTTCTGCTCCTGTATTTACTTTTGTATTATTTTATGTGACTAAATACCAGCAAGGAGGGAGGGCAACATGCAACAAAGTTCACGATAAGCATTTGAGCACTTGGCAGTGCCAGCACATTGTATATGTCTAGGCCATAGGTCTAGGCCCACTGAGCTGCAGAGATGCTCTGATCCAGATATGGTTCAGAGTCTTGGAGACTTGTAAGATGATGAAAGCCTTGTATGAGTAGAGACAAGCCAGTGGAACAATCGAGAGAGTCATATTCTTTTTTTTCTTTTCATTCCTTTCTCCTGTAAAGAAATCTATCAGAGCTGGCTCATGCCCAGTGCTGTGCTCAATATATGGCCACTGTCAGAGTACAAGGTCTGTACTCATTCAAACACAGAACGACTTTCCCCACCACATTAACATTGCATTTACATTGAAAGTGCGTCAGCGTGCGTAAAATATGCGATCTAGCGCAAGGCCTATCCGCGCACGTTTTAAGCTGTGGCCGACCCGGGATAGACTTATGAAATTTTTCTACTGTACCATTCATCCTAAGATATAACATCATAGAAAAGGTATGAAAAACTTAGTCCAAAATTCTCCTTTTACATCTTTTCCATTGGAAAATACTTTTTTTTTTTTCAAGCAACATGTCACAAGGCACCTTTTCCACAGAAGCATAAATTATGCTTTAGAATATGTTGTGGTTTTATGATAATGAAAGCTGTATATTTGAATGTACATGTAAAGCCCAACTAGGGACCAACTAGGGACAAGAGTTGAAAATTAGTAATACCTATAAACTCTCTGTGTAGCCCATCAGCTTCATATTCTGTATTGGAACTATGTTAAACTGCATCATCCCTATAAAATACAGTATGTACAATTAAAATAAATATACAGTGTACTCATTTACCAGTATATTGATGGCCTGGTCAATTGGGCCTTTGGCTACGATGTATTCAATTCCAGTCTCGTACACATCCATGGGCCGTCGATACTTGAATACAGTGCCTGCAGCGTGAAAGTTCTGCGGGGTGTCGACCTTGTAGGCCCCGTTGAAGAAGAAGTTACCCGCCTGATCGGTCACAGCTAGGGAGGAGATAAGTATAATAAGCCACAGGGCAGAACACAGGCTGAAAACAGCACATTTATAGGCTTAGATAAACATTTATTAAAGGTTGGACAGTCCAAACTCAACACTTCCTCACAAGGTCATCTTCAGGGGTGAACTCTGTACTCTGTAAATTTGCTGTGTGTGTGTGTGTGTGCGTGCGTGCGTGCGTGCGTCTCTTTTACTATCTCTTTCTATATCCATTTCTCTCTCTCCTTGCACACCTAAACACATTTGCCACTTTAAAATGGTGCTGCCAGGAATGTTGTCATTGAATTGGGGACATGCATGCTAAATCCAATATTGCAGTGTAAAACCAAATGATCCTGAGAGTATACTTACCGTATACGCAATATGAAGTGATCTAGTTATGACATCTTTTTGTGACCTATACTCAGAATTTACACCCACCATTGGGTTCCAAAGGCAGATCGCATTGCATTTAGGATAAATGAAGAAAATAAGCTCTGTAGCTCTGTTTTGTTTTGAAAAGATAATCTCTACAATCAAATCTGCCTAGCAATACTGTGGCTCACTCCTTTTGGTCGCACAAGCCACTGAAGCGGTGCACAGCTATCGGTGGAACCGGTGTCTCCGCTGTCCCTGTTAGCTCCCACACTCGTGAGAGTGAGGGACCAGGGGCTGACGGTGATACTGGTGATACTGATACTGAAGGGTTGTCAGTCAACGTTATTACTCCCGCCCACATCCACATTGCCACAATGGGCGTTCATGCCAGACTCACTCCTGGAATCAAATATAGTACCTTTATTAGAAGGATCAACCCCTTGAGATGAATCATCTCGTTTTCGAGAGAGGAAATGAGATTTCCGGAGGGAGGGTTTACCAGGCTAGTTAGCCTATTCCAGTGGTGGGATGCTGCCCCAGTGGGACTGAGGGCACATTCTACAAGGGAAAAGCGACATGGGCCCTCTTCGGAGGGGTCTCCATTCAGGATGTCTGCAATGCGGCAAGTTGGGCTTAGGCCTTGACATTTGCCAGGTTCTACAGTTTGGACGTAACTGCGGCCCCTGTGGCGCATACGGTCCTTAGTGTAGCCTCCAGACGGGGATCAGGCCGCTAGGCTGGTTACTCTGGACTTCGAGATAACAATCAGGGAGTTTACTATATCTCCCATAGCGAGACATTGAGTGAGTATTTGAAGTAAAACTATAGGTTACTGGACGTAACCCCGGTTTTACGATAATATGAGCGAGATGTCTCGAAAGACACCCTTCTTGTTTACGAACAAGAAGAAAAATGTTATCATGAATTACGGGAAATGACTCGCCTCTGACTTATATAGGATGGAGGGCGGGGGCGGGCCCCTCCCCCCTCCCGTCAGAGGGCGGTCAGAGTCCAGCTAAAGAATTGTCTGGAATTTATAAGGTAATGCTTCTGTGATCACGCCAGAGGGCGCTCTCCGATAGCGAGACATCTCGCTCATATTATCGTAAAACCGGGGTTACGTCGTCCAGTAACCTATAGTTTTATGCATGGTCACTCATAGAGGGATTACAGGGGTGTTTGTACCTGTTTATAAACCAAACTACATATATCACGGCAAACTTTCTATGGCTAGTCAGAACACCTCAGAAGTGCAAAAACAGCCGAAAAAAAGTCTGACAGGCCCTGCTGAATTTTGGAATTACGTCATTTTGTAGTTATTAACTACCCTGTCCGGACAAACTTTGGATGTCGGTTGAAGTATCTAGTGCGCATAACAAGTTGGTAACAATTTTATACATTGCCCAAACAAGCTCTAGCTATATAATGAGGTTTGATTGATCTAATTATTTCTTAGATAAGCACTGCCAATAAAAGGATCAGTGAAGTCATCATGAAGCACAGACCAGACCCTAATAATCTTAAATGAGTCTAAGAAAAGAAGAAATATGTACCAGGAAATAACTTTATTACTGAGTATACATGCACTAGTCTACCTACCTTTACGTAGACTACTGGATGCACGTGCTCAAGTGCATACAATATGTGCACGTGTGCGTGTGTGTACAGTCATGATGAGCAGGAAAGGAGGAAGTACGCACCTAGAACGTCAGCTGACTTCTTCCTCTCAATGATTTGAATGTCCCAAGATCCTTCAGGGATTTGGGTGATAAAGGAGTAACCTTGGTAACAGGAAACAGGAAAACATTACCTTTTTACGTTACCAGTGATTACTGACCAACCGGTTTCTGCCTTGACCTTTAGTTATTGCTTGGCTACATGACAAAAAAATAAAACCAGTTCCAACATTTTTATTCCCTTTCATTACATCCACTGGTAGGAATGGTCAACCTTTTCTAGAAATTGTATTAATCAATCAGTATATTTCATGGCTATTTCTAACCTTTATCTACCCAGGAAGATTTAGCTGAAAACGAGTGCTCTTTTTCAGCAATTCACATTCTTACACATATTCATTCGCACCTGGCAGCTGGTCAGCACATCGTGCAGCAATGGCACTTGTGGTTGAGTGCCTTGTTAAAAGAGTGTAGCTCATTCACTTTCCCTTGCCTAGACCTTCCAACAAAAAAAAACATCTGGACAGAAACCTGCTTCTCCCAGCCTTAATCACATTCAGCCTTAATCACATGCCCTACTCTGGGCATATCATTATAGGTGAGAAAAAAATAATAAAAAATCTACAAGATCTACAAGCTCACAATACATTTAGCTTGTAGATGGGCTCTTTCCGCCATGTGACACCATTGTATGACGAAGTATTAAACAGGGCTTAAAGGGATACTTTTTTCTATCGATTAGTCACCCCATGGAGACTTGAATTCATGGATATGTTTCGTTTTTGTTGCATTCCTAAGCCAATAATTTGATGACCAGCGGACCGGTAGGCAGCGGTTCCGGTAGGACACACAAAGGAGACTCTTTGTGTCTCCTAACGGAACCGCTGCCGGTCATATTATTAAATTATTGGCTAGACAAAAAAATATCCATGGATTCAAGTCTGCATGGGGTGACTAATCAATAGAAAAAAGGTCATTTTGGGGGTGAACTATCCCTTCAAAGCGGTTACGCTACCACGTGATTGTACTGCATCTTTCACTGCTAATGTAACCTCCTCCTCAAGCAACTAAAGCAATGCTACTGAATGAGTAGATATTATGAAGCCAGTCATTTACCTAATGTAGTGGCACCGCGGCGGAAGTTTCCAGTAACTCTGCTACAGCTGCTTCCATCTCCTTGGCACACGCCACACTTATCCAGAGTGTTGGAGGAGAAGAGCACTCCGTCACATCCGATTGGCTGAGCGGCAAAGCCAACATAACAGTTCTGTGTTAATGCTGTGTCATGTTTAACCACTTTCAACCATGCATGCATCCCTATTTTGGGCATGTCATTATAGGGTCAACGTGTCATGATGCGACGTGTTGTCAGCTTGTAGGTCTGCTTGTAGGTCTGCTTGTAGGTCTGCTATTTACGGGTGACACCATCGTAACGGAGCTTCAGAGGTCAAATGTGTTCAATGTTACATGGTTTGAATCTTTGGAACGCTATATTTTCTTCCTCAAAAGATGCTGATCTCTGTGTGATTTCCCAGGTTTTAAAAAGGACCACAAAGACAGATTAATAAAAAAGAGAAAGAAAAGAAGCCGCTTGACTCACCTCACACTTACCGTCCACACAGACACCACGGTAGCTGCTATACTTGCAGGAGGTGCCATCGCGAGCCATCACCATGAGCTGCCGCTGTCCATCGGCCGTGGTGCAATGGAGGTCGCAAGGGTTACTGGAGATGTGCACGTAGTCATCTGGGGGTATGGTCAAAGGTCACCGGATCATTGCAAACTTAAAGCATTTCTGCTACTATTGGGTAGACTCACAAACCGCAGTCTCTCTAGTCTAAATGCTTCACTACTAGAGACGGGTGAGAATTGTTGCTGAAACTGGATGGAAAACGTTTGGAGATTTAAAAAAAAGAACTGCTTTGCAGAACTAATGCAAAGACTTTAGGCTGGCCCTTCATATTGGGATAGTATCGAGATTAGCTATCAAAGCAGTTGGCGTATCACCAGATGTATTCGGAGGGGGAGATCTCTGATCACCTGGCAACATGAGGCTAACTAAAGTAGAAGTAGAATAACTGATGACATTAATTAAAAGCAAAGTTAAAAATAAATAAAACAAAAAAAATCTATAAAGCTGTATTTGAAGTTGTGACCTTAATTTGGGCATGTCATTATAGGCAGATCTACAAGGCTGCACATTGTGAACTTGTAGATCTACAATTTTAAACCATTTTGAATTTTATTATTAAGTATAATTCATTTCAGAGGCAAAGAAAATATGACACAGTGCATGCTTGTTTCAGAGCAGTCTGAACAGCAAAGGACCCAATCACCTCTAGTTTGTTTAAAGGGCCACAGGAGAAAGTGAGAGGGCATTTTATGAGTTTTTTACCCGGATACAAGGGTTTCCAGTGGTAGTTCCTGCCATTGTAAAGCTGGGAGTTGAAAGACCAGCACTGCTCCTCTCTGAAGCTCCTTCCAGACGTAGGACACTCCTGCAATACAGAAACAACACTAATTTAAAATAGCTGCATGTTGTATTTTATATTATATGAGGCAACGTCATGTTTTATGCCTTGTTTAGGATAATTTAGGATAATAAATGTAAAACTGTCTTTGCTCCCAGACAGAATCAAATCAAATTATTGAATAGCTTTCTGTACTGTATGTAAAAGTGCTCTGAGCTCACCTTGGTATTGCAAAGGTGATATTTTTTTGGAGAGCCTGTACAGGTCATGTTGTCTTTCCCGCCAGCTACTTTCTTTCTTTGGATATGAAAGACATACAAAAATAACAAATATTGTCGATCATCTTTATCTGTTGCTTCTGTGCCCTGTGATCAAGGAAATGGATCTTTTTCAACTCAAACTTCAACATCCCTTTAAGTAACAATTTATATATTTCGTGTACAGTATAGGCACATGCTGAGTGTGTGTGTGTGTGTGTGTGTGTGTGTGTGTGTGTGTGTGTGTGTGTGTGTGTGTGTGTGTGTGTGTGTGTGTGTGTGTGTGTGTGTGTGTGTGTGTGTGTGTGTGTGTGTGCGTGCGTGCGTGCGTGCGTGCGCGCGTGCGTGCGTGTGTGTGTGTGAGAGGCTGACCTCTGTTTGAGGCAGTGTCTCTCCTGGTTCATGACCCCTCCTCCACAGGTGCGTGTGCAGGCGGTCCATTTGGCCCACTCACCCCACCAGTAGGTTGTCACCTCCAGCTCATCCTCCAGACTGTTGGATGCCACACCCCCCTCCTCCTGCACACACACACGCGAACGCACGCGCACACGCACACACACACACACACACACACACACACACACACACACACACACACACACACACACACACACACACACACACACACACACTGATCAAGCTCCTTGTGAGTATGTGTACTTGAGTTTGGATCCAACTCCCGTCTTGTCTTGCATGATTTTCCAGTCTCTCTGCCCTTGGTTTACTGTCTATCTACACACTATCCTATCTGGAATCAAATGCAAAAATATATAAAGTAATATTTATTATTTTATTTATAAATTATAGAAATGATTATTAGTAGTAAATAGTTAATTGAAGCCACAGCGGTCATTTTAGCACTACAAAAGGCGCACAGCACATTTAGGAGGATACCGTTCACATGGACAGCACAGAGAACAAATGTACAATAAATAACTATCACTGACCACGGCACTTGGAAGTCACACTACCAATGGATCAGCTTTTATGCATTCCAAATGCGTAAAAACCGTCTCTAATTCTCCCAGATCACATAGTCTCGTTCACAGACAGATTTATCAAAGTGACCACTGGTATGTGCAGCGAGCTCCCTGTGAAGGTGTGAGACAGAGCAGCTGTGTGAGAGAATCTGGGAAATACCAGACTGAGAGCGTAAGCGAGGGAGAGATAGAGAGGGAGAGATATAAAGACAGATAGATAGGTATGGAGGAAGACAATGGTGGAAAGAGTCAGCAAGTGCAGACTGAGATAGTCGAGGGGTATCAGGGGAGAGGGTGTGTGAGTGAGTGAGTGACTGAGTGAGTGAGTGACTGAGTGAGTGACTGAGTGAGTGACTGAGTGAGTGAGTGACTGAGTGAGTGACTGAGTGACTGAGTGACTGAGTGACTGAGTGAGTGACTGAGTGGCTGACTGATTCTCCAACTGGCTGACTGACCCGTTTTTGACAAACCAATTGAGTGACCGACTGTTGCCTGATTTCTCTTACTTACTGACTGACCGTCCAATTTCACCTACTGACTGGCTGTTTGACTCATCAATTTCATCAACTCGCTGATGATGTTCACAATTAGACTAACTTGCTTGACCTCACATATTGTCCACCTGCACTGCCGGCCTGATAAAAAAGAAAAAGAAAAAACAGAAAAGATAAGATGAGAACTAAGATGAGACTCAGATGAGATGTTATTATTCACCCTACCTGCTGGCCCCTGGAAGACAGGTTCCCCACAGAGACGGCCAGGGTCAGGAACCCCAACAGCACCAAGCTGGTCTCCCCACACTGCTCCCATGACCACACTCTCATCCTGAGAGAGAGGGAGAGAGAGAGAGAGAGAGAGAGAGAGAGAGAGAGAGAGAGAGAGAGAGAGAGAGAGAGAGAGAGAGAGAGAGAGAGAGAGAGAGAGAGAGAGAGAGAGAGAGAGAGAGAGAGAGAGAGAGAGAGAGAGAGAGAGAGAGAGAGAGAGAGAGAGAGAGAGAGAGAGAGAGAGAGAGAGAGAGAGAGGGAGAGGTAATGACACATCAGACAAACATAGAAGATGAAAGACAGTCAGTGTCAATCATTGTTGCAGGTTAACATGTTATGCTCTTGGCATCTCATTAGGACTAACATTGGTATGTGAGAGTGGGTATGCATTAGGTCTGAATCTCATTAGGCTCAAGTTAGAGGAAACGGTGGCAGTTGCAATGAGACAAGGATCATAGATTACCCCCACAACACCACTAAGGTAAATACAAAGGTGATGTCATGTTTCAGTGCACCTCCAGAGCCAGCCAGCCATGCCTATGATACATGGACGACGAGGCAACCATTAGGACTGACTCAGCCGACTGTATAACCATGCCATGCCTACATTAATGACACACCCGAGCGCGGGCCTCAACCTAAATGCCTTGCAGAACGTTGAGGTCCACCACGGACGCCTGGCGTGTGCACTGACGCAGGAAGGCGGCCGGTGACACAGACAGGCTGTTGAGAGAGCACAGGTGTTTGAGACAGGACTTGGACGGCGGCGCGGCCCATGTAAAAGTTAAACAAGCCTCAAATGCCTGGAAGGACTAAGGTAAGTTTCCTAGAACACCAAGCCCTCGGCTCTTGCACACAGGTAGGCCTTTGTTTTACCTTGCCGTGCTCAGTGTGAACGCACTGGCTGGCCCCAGCCACTGACTGCTACGGTAATGTAGAAACCTATATACGCCCAGACACAGGCATTCACACTCACTCACACACACACACACACACACACACACACACACACACACACACACACACACACACACACACACACACACACACACACACACACACACACACACACACACACACACACACACACACACACACACACACACACACACACACACACACAGGTATTCACACACACAAGACAGACAGGGGCATACACTTACACACATGTGTTTACACATGCATACACACATACAGTATAGGCTTACACATGTGCACACATGCACATACCCCCCCCACCCCCCTCCACACACAACACACACACACACACACACACACACACACACACACACACACACACACACACACACACACACACACACACACACACACACACACACACACACACACACACACACACACTCATAGTTGTGTGCATGCACGCACGCACGCACATACAGTACACTACACACACACATATATGCCGAGTTTCTAGGAAAGGCCCCAGTGTACATCCCATGTCCCCGTCCGTTTCTCCTCCCCATCAGCTTGTCTGAGTCCAGTTAGGCAGCCCTCTTAAAATAAGCAAACAGATCGTCTAGCCCTGTTTGCAGTCTGGCTTTCTCTGGCACTAAATATTGGTGACAGGTGTCTTAAACTAGCCGCGGGAACACCTGGACTTCATTATCCTTCCAGACACAGCTGGAGCACAGCCAGCTGCCAAACACACACACACACACACACACACACACACACACACACACACACACACACACACACACACACACACACACACACACACACACACACACACACACACACACACACACACACACACACACACACACACATACACACACAGGCAGTGTGCAGAAACGCACTTACACTGCAGACAGACCTGCGTGTACGTATACAAGTATAGGTGCACACGCCCTTTCGTACATGCATGCGTACTATGCAGACATGCACACACAGAAAAAGTGGGAGCACACACAAAACGCACGCACGCACGCACGCACGCACGCACGCACGCACGCACGCACGCACGCACGCACGCACGCACGCACGCACGCACGCACGCACGCACGCACGCACGCACACACACACACACACACACACACACACACACACACACACACACACACACACACACACACACACACACACACACACACACACACACACACACACACACACACAGCAGACTCTCTCTCGCTGCCTGTCTGTCTGTCTCTCCAGCCCAGCCTGTCCCTGGCAGGGCCAGACAGGGCCTTCCTCCCTCTTTCCTCCCACTCTGTCACTTCCCAGGCGGGCGGGCGGGCACAGAGGCCGGGGAGGACAAAAGTAAACACGGCCCTCTCCTCGTCCTCAATCCCTTCTTCCCGCCCCTTGCCCCACCCCCACCCCTGTGGCCCCCAGGGGGCCCCTCGGCCCCGCCGTAGTGTTTTTCTTGCGCTGGCAGCTCCGCAGACAGACAGCGGTATAGTCTGTCCCCTGGGAGGCTGGACTAGAGGTTGGGGAGGGCGGGGGGGAGCCTGGGGATGTCTGGTTGTCAGTGGGCAGACTCATCCTTTCTGGACAGAGTCCTTGCTCCGAGCTACACTCTTCTGCTCTCCTCTCTCCCCCCTCTCCTCTCCTCTCTCCTTGCTCCGAGCTAGACTCTTCTGCTCTCCTCTCTCCCCCCTCTCCTCTCCTCTCCTCTCCTGTTTCTTCTCGGCGTCAGCCCCAGCTCACATTCACGTGTGAAGCAGAAAATGGATTGCCGCTTTTCCCGGCCTCGTGTATACAAAGACGGTCAGGAGCACTGAAACACAGACAGGCAGACAGACAGACAGATAGACAGACAGACACGCACAGACAGACACGCACAGACAGACAGACAGACAGACAGACAGACAGACAGACAGACAGACAGACAGACAGTGAGAGCTGAAGTAGAGAGTCAGTGAGTCAGTAGGCCTGTCTGAAGGGACTTGAAGAGAGGTCAGTGGAGTTCACCTGGCCTGGAAGGAATGGGAGCTCAGACGGACTGACCTCTGGCCTATTTATTGACTTGATCTTGATGCGTGGTTCAGCGGGGAGAGTAGAGCACAGGCTCAAACTCTAGTAAAATAACTCCATTATACCCATTGAAATTTGAGGCACTTTGGAAAA
>NC_139941.1:42019002-42185828 GCF_963454915.1 Gymnoscopelus microlampas
AACTTCAGGTTCAGCTGAGTTCAGCCCAGTAGCAATAGATTATTTTTGTCTGTTGATGGATCACGTGTCTCGAGTGACTAGCGGTCCTCTTCAGCTGGGGAGAGCAGATAGCATCATAAAACTGACATCCTCTTGGCTCTTTGCCCGGCTTCATCCAGGCTGGTACTCTTCTATGGAGGGAGGGAGGCTGTAGACTGTTTGGCAGACACATCAACAGACAGATGACCAGACAAACAAAAATCCACCGATATGCAACCTGTTTTCCTCCTTAGCTAAAGTACTGTCCTATTTTTGCACTGCTACACATCTTAAGATGTCTAGAATACTTTGCATAATTGGTGATTTCCGGATTATCCAAGTTATTATATATATATACACTGAAGAACAAAGTGGGATATATATGGACAGTAAAGGTTTAAAACTAAACATTTCAAGCAAATTTGTACTGAACTAAAGATTCTTTAAGAGGGAATCATTTATACTCCACTCAACTTCATCTCAGACTATATCCAACCACCCACGCTGCATCCACCCCTATAGTCTCCGATCCCACCTCTTGTCCTGAGTGACTGGCTGGGCTGAAACTTGAGCACTGCCCTCCAATTATTTGTAAAAGAAGGCCCAGGGGGCAGAGGACATGGCTATTTATTACTGAATCAAAAGGAAGCCCAGTGTTTATTCAGATGCATTCAGGAAGCCCGGTCTGCATTCCCACACTAGCACACCCATGTTTACACTGAAGGGTCCTGAGGTGAAAGGAACTACGGAACATTTTTCTGCACTCTGTAGAACGATGTTGCTGTTGTACTCTCTATGGAAGTCCTTTACGCCTGCATTATATTTAGTTGCATGTGTCACTCACCAGAAATATCCGATGTACAAGCTCACAACGCGTGTTAACGTGACGCAACGTGAGTATAAATCAGGCTTCGATTATTGATTCATATATGGCACATACCGTACATATACACACATATACATGCACATGCCACAAATACACACACACACACGCACGCACGCACGCACGCACGCACGCACATAATATACACAATATATGTTTTATTTTCATTCATGTTCTTTGTTCTGAAAAAGCGCTTCATTCTATTCTAATTGCAGCTATTTTGGTTCATGTATGTCAGGCAGGAATACATGACATCTGAATCTAAATCTTATTTGGTAATTGGTACTCTCCAAAACCAAATATCTTGGTAACTGGACACAACTTCATTAATTACGACTTATTGCATTTGGTTCAACAGTGGTTTCATGAGAATCTTTGGGATGTGCATGACATCATCACTTCCCCCCCCTCTCTTGCCCTCACTTGACCCCATGCCCTGTTGCCCAGCAGGTCTTGGGGGGTTGGGTCAGCCCACTCCCCATTCATTCCAATCCGTTTCCACCCATGGCGATGGCAATAATCCAGTATTCGCTCTTGCATGAGCATGCAAGTTTTGCTATTCCATTGACGCACAGTTAATTTTGGATGGATGGATAAGTGCTTCCCATTTCTATTTGGTACTGGTCCGCTTTTAGAATGTTGTTGGAATGGATGCGGGGGATCACCACATTCCTCCCCTGCTGCGCAAACAAACAAACAAACAACTCAGTATTCAATTTGAGAAAACTATACAACTCGATTTAAACTTTGTTGTAGTTGTACGACGGTGACACGTGCCGAAAATAGATGATCTACAAGCTTACAACTTGTCGCATCTCCAACGTGTTGTGAGTTTGTGGATCTAATATTTTCGGGGCGTGAAGGAGCATAGATTAGGCATGAAGGTGCAGCGTAACCGGCAGAGGGCAGGTTTTTGGCCGCAGGGTTTTTCCCCGTGCTGGGCCCGGGAGTGGTGTCCCGGTCTGCTCGGGTTACACATTCACTCATGGAATCCAAGGCGTGGTGGGGGCATCCTCCCTCCATGACACTGTTGCCTTTGTGTTGTCCCTGCCCCGAGGCCGGGGCAGGTGCAACAGCTGAGGGCAGGGCAAGAGAGGCCAACTGCTGTCCCTCCAGAGACGCCAATGTACTGTACAGTACACAGTAAAAATCCCCATGCTTAATTCAATTAAGAGTCTAAAAATGGACCTGGTCCAATTGGGTCCATTTTTACACTCTCAGGACTTGACTGTGTACTAACATGGAACGGTTTTATTCTGTGAGTTCTTCTTAAGAATAACAAGGAGTTGGGGAAAATTGCACTCAGCTAACACGTGATATATGATATACAATGATATACGGTACAAAAAGCAGCTGTATACTCCTTGTTATAACTTGCAACTACCGAGCTATAGTATAAATTGCACTCTCCTGAGGCAGGAATCTATCAATCAATCTATCGGTTAAGTGCTAAATTGCATGTACAGATGTTTGTATCGCCCCCAAACCAGAAATATTTTGTTTTGGTGATTCATTGTGAGATAAAATATAGAATGGGAAGAAGTGGCATTTTCTGGTGGTTTCAACTCTATGATTTTACCCACTCACACCACTTACTGCTCCAATGGAGCCAGTGAAGGGCATATTTCCACACCAAAAATATTTACCATCTATCATTAAACTAATCTTTGGGAGAATTCCTTCACTTTAATGTGACTAGGACATTATGCTGCCACAAGAAACAGAAATCTGTGTATTTAAGTATTTAATTCCACCTCTGCATGCCTCCTAAGAGTCCTATCTATTGACTTGCCTTAAGCCTATAAATAGCATTTACTAAATAATCCATTTTATATAACCCTCTTGGGGACTAGATTGTTGGTGTTTGCAGTTGTGGCAAACATTGGACTAAAGTATAACCTTTGTATGGGTGACAATCTATCTCACACTATCGGTTTTGTCTTGTCTTGATGCCACTGAAAACAGCCCATCTGGTACTCAAAACAGGATAAAACACATTAAGAAGTATAATTATGGGAACAACAATTTGACCTAGGCATTTAAGACTCCACAAATATACAGTGGTGGAAACTAAATAAGTACATTTACTCAAGTACTGTACGTACAATTAAGTGCAATTTTGAGGTACTTGAGTGTTTCAATATATACCTCTACTCCACTACATCTCAGAGGCAAATATTGTACTTTTTACTCCACGACAATTATTTACTTTATACATTTAGATTATTATTACAAAACCAATGTTTAACCAATTAGGCCCTATTTCTACTTTGTCTATTCAAAAATAGCCAATCTGCAAGCTCACAACACTCACAACACAAATACTGTATACTGCAATGCTTGTGGCATGTGAGCACTCTCCCTGCCTCTCTCCCCATGTTATGCAGACAGCTGTCCAGCGATGACACTGCATGTACAGGCCTCACTGGGCCATGCCTGTGAGATTAGCTGGGGGACATTTAAACTTTAAAGGGACCTACAAAGACAGCTGACCGTGTGTTTATCGCATGCAAGAGCGCACATGTGCCGTCCATGCATTCGCATTCTAACTCACTTCGCAAGGACTTGAAAACCTGAGGATATCTGCCTTTCTACAGAGCTTCAGCTGATAAAATCTTTTTATCTTGGTTACTAATATTTTCCCTCCTGCAGAGATTACCGTAATAAGACTTGCTGTATTTGTCAGCCGTCCACCATGGGTGCGTTTATTGCAAAGTTGCTGCTTCCTACCATCAGTAGCCTGGTGTTTCTGCCTACAGCCAGTGTGGCCGCCAAGAGAGGGTTCCACATGGAAGCCATGGTGTACTTCTTCACAATGTTCTTCACAGCGGTAAGCCCCACCAGCAATGGGAAAAGAGAACACTGTCACTGTGTCAATGAGATAGCTCTAGTGTAGAACAGTGCTTACAACAGCACATAGAGGCAGAGGGGATGTCTGGAGAGATGTGAGGTATGGTAGTAAATTTGGTAATTAATGTGGATATTTTGCTGCCATGCTTGACAACTTATATATTTAGGTCTGTTTTTCATGTGAATCATTTGATTTAGTATAAATGGGAAACAGTCTAAATCTATTTTGAAATCTGTCACTCAATTGGTCAATGGTCCGGACAACTTCATCCTAGACAATGTCATTATTTGATAGGTAAGGGTCATAAAATCGTCGAAATGCTGTCCCCAATGCTTTTCCAATATAAGCTTTAGTATCCTGTCAGAAATCATTTTGTAAAAGCGTGTCAAAGCTAATGTCTCCTTTTATTATTATTATTGTTAACTAATTAATTCATTTGTTTGTTTATTTGTTTGTTTTTCCCAACTTGTAAAAACTCACCACAAGTATTATATGAGTTTTGGAGGGGTCGTCCCGCATTTTTGCAAAAACCCTGATATTATTATGCTGCTGTACCTACAGTATGTGCCACTTTTTCCTGAAGATTTCTGTTGTCCAACAGGTTTACCATGCATGTGATAGTCCAGGCCTCTCCCTCCTGTGCTTCATGCAGTATGACATTATGGAATACTTCAGTGTATATGGTACTGCTCTCTCTATGTGGGTCACTCTCATAGGTGAGTAGAAACATACAGTACGGCACATAACAACAATATGCATGATGTGTAGTAAGTGGGCAAGTTGCTGAGAGGGACTCCTAAGGAACTGAAAGTTCACAGGTCTGATCCTTTCAACAAACAAAGTGTTCACCCTATATCCCACTAGCCCCATTGCCTTACCTCTTCGGTGAGACAGTAAAATCCCACACTGTAAAAGTGTAAAAATGAGTGTTCATTTGTAAAATCTGAGGGTTAATTTAGTGTACAAATGGAACCACATTTGTCCGCTCTCAGAGTAAAATTAACACTGAGGATTTCACAGTGTACCTGTTGTTCCATCATTCTAGTTGACTGGCCGCAGTGGTTCTTGCATTCTCTTTGAACTGTGTGCAGTGTGACTGAGCAGTTGTTGATAGCATGTGTCGTGTCTGCGACGGTCTCTCACATGTGTTCAGACGTGCTTTTTAATCAGGATACATAAGCACACACACACACGCACGCACGCACGCACGCACGCGCGCGCGCGCGCGCGCGCGCACACACACACACACACAAACACACACACACACACACACACACACACACACACACAAAGGAACTGTTGGTGTTTAGTTTATGCTCATAGTATTTGCTTGTCTGACATCCTATTGTGTCTGACATTTTAATGTTGTTATCATTTATACACTGTGTGTCTTTAACCAATCCTTGTGGACCCTGTCCCAGCTCTTGGAGACTTTGATGAGCCAAAGCGTTCCAGTATAACAATGTTTGGAGTGTTGACCATTGCTGTGAGGATATACCAGGACCGTTGGGGCTACGGAATCTATGCTGGACCAATTGGTTCAGCTGTCTTTATCATAACCATCAAATGGGTGAGGGCCATTTTGAACTTTCTAGAATATTCCATCGTTCACAGTAAAATCCTCAGTTAAATGTTTCCATTTGTAACTCAGAGAGTGTACATATTTGTACAGGAGCAATAGGCCACACAGCAACTGTTGTCTGTCATTGCAGCTCCAGAAGATGAAGGAGATCAGGGCTGTGTATCCAGAGAAGAAGGTATACACTCAGCAGGTGGGGCCAGGATGCTGTTTTGGAGCTCTAGCTCTGATGCTGCGTTTCTACTTTGAGGTAAGTGTGCTGCATCTCCGACCCATTCCTCACATCAGAGCTAAATCCTTACATAGAATTCAAGTAAATCAGGGATTTACGGGAACATTTTTTCCAAAGAGCTTACCTGCTAGCTACAAGACTGAAACATTCAGCACAACATGTACTGTAACATATAACATTGCCAGTAAATCAAATTTAAAACTACCAGTTCTTACTGAGAAGGTTGACCATTCATATCTGTGCATAGATAGATATTTTAAGATCTGGCACCAGTTTTGAAAACCTTAAAATGCATTTTTAGTGAGTGCATTGTCCACTGATTCGCCACATTTTCACTCTCCTCAATACAGGAATGGGACTATGCCTACGTCCACAGTTTCTATCATCTGTCACTGGCTGTGTCCTTCGTGCTGCTGCTACCCAAAAAGAATCGTTATGCTGGGACGGAACGAAACGCAGCCAAGCTCAGCTGCTACACTCTCTGCTGCTGTGTATGTGCCTTTTTTAATCTCTTAGAGAAAGGAGAGATGATCACTCTCGACGTGTTAGTAGGATCAGCATTTGATTCACGCAGTTCAGAGCAGGGCTAAACTGCAGAAAATAACACTAAGATCGATAGTGCCAGTTGCACTTTTACTCTTATTACTCTGGATAAGATAGATTGTACCACTTATTTTATACTAAAGCCATTCGAAAATAGCTGATGTACAAACTCCCCTTGTAGCTTATAGATCACCTATTTTCAAGAAATGTTTAAAATCTTGAAATATTGTGAAGAAATTTGAATGTAATTTTATTTGTAATTATTTATGACATGCCCAATATAGGGACACCAGGGTTAATGCGGTTAAAATGTAAATTGACATCATCACTGCGCTACATCATCATAGCAAGTGATGCAAAGAAATCTTTCAAATAAATGTAACTTTATTTTCTTTTGCATATTACCAGTCCATGTCCCCCGGTTCTTCAAAGGAGGAGAAGAACAAGCAGACAAAAAAGACAAAAAAGACTCGGACCATTTGGACAGTTCCCAGTCTTACCACGGAGAAGCCGTGGAGCCGGACCTGCAGCACCGCGACTCTACCTCTATACAACCCTCCATCAACACCCGTCAAAGGAAACACCATGACTCTACCTCTATACAACCCTCCATCAACACCCGTCAAAGGAAACACCATGACTCTACCACTATACAACTCTCCATCAACACCTGTCAAAGGAAACACCATCAGAAAGCTCAAGGAAATGAATGGCTGGAAGTGACCCCTCTGGGTCACGAGTGGACCTCTAAACTTAAGGTCACACACACTGGCTGGTCAAATGTAGAAAGACTTAATTCTAAAGAGTAAGCGCAAAGAGACAAGGGGATTTAACACCGTTATCAGCCAAATGTCGGTAAATCTTTGCTGCGGCTGCTGGGTCTACTTTACACTTTGGCAGAGAACCTATCGTCATTTGGAGGTTTCTTTATGTATATTCCAAAAATCATATTTGGCTGGTAAAATTATGACGGTGGCTGGTGAATTTTGTACTCCACCAGCTATTGTGGCCAGTGGGCGAAAACAAACTTGGTTTCTGCCGTTGGCTATAGAACCTATGGGCGAGAACAAGGGTCAAATCAGACTCCATGTGCCATCAGAGGACCCTATAAGGAGAGATAGATGTCTATCTAAAATGCCTGTGCAGACATCAGGACAGACAGCCACTACCTAAGAACACAGTGAGAGGGACTTTTTTTTAGTCAAGCCAGTAAAACTGACTGGAAAATTTGTGAGTAGCACAAACCAACAGATGGTTTATCTCTCCAAAATATATAAATTGTATTTTGAAATGTTCCTCAGGAGAGATCCTTCGTCTGCTCCCTTTTCTCTCTCTGTTCCTTTCTCCGCTTTTCCTCTTTCAATCTCTCCCTCTCTCAGAGAAAGGAACTATGCGGTTACGAGAATTACGAGACTGTAAAAATCTCATTTTGCTCTCTTCATGTATCCCTGAAGTGCCAAACATGTCATCTGGTGCATCAGATGTTTGAACGGTGCAGAACTCGCTCCAGATATTGGGACGCTAAACTGACTGCAACACCCTGAAAATGTTTCCGAGGCAACAGGTGTACTGTTGTCTATTAATTCCAGTTCACTGACCAAACAACTTTGGCACTGTTCTCTTTCCATACTGTTGAGATTCTATAATGTTTTTTTCTGAAATATTTATGTATATATTGCTTATTTATTGGTATATTGCGAGGGCTATTTTTAACTGGGCTGGTTTGGTGCAGGTTTTTTTCACAGTTTGAAAATAAAATATTTGTATTGTGTTGGTGTAGACTTAATCATGCTTCAAAGGAGTTACATACAGTAAAAAAGGCTAAGATGAATACAGTACATACAGTATAGGGGTGGCAGTGGCTCAGGGGTAGAGTAGCCGGTAGAGCAGATGGGAACCACAAGGTTCCCAGTTCGATCCCGGGCTCCCCCAGAGTTAGTGTCGAAGTGTCCTTGAGCAAGACATGAGCACGTTGGTGCCTTGCATGGTTTCCTCCGCCGTCGGTATATGAATGTGTGTGTGTGAATGGGTGAATGTAATGCACAATCTATGTAAAGCGCTTTGGATAAAAGCACTATATAAATGCACCATTTATCATTTACAGTCATTATCATAATACAGTTCAGTGACACGGACTCAGCAGAAGTCTGCCATTGACAAAATCTCTCCTTGGCATATATCTAAAAACACACTAGACGTAGCCCAGTCTAGCAACGCTAATCCAATTCCAGTCCCGGGTATCCCATATTCCACTTTCACCTCAGCGGGACGTAGGGTGTGCGTTCGCCGCACGTCACCTGCCCGAACACTACCCAAAGACTACAAACGTGCTCTTGCGCGTCTATATAGACAAAACAGTCAACGGCCAATATGTGAATGAAACTCCCATCCACCGGGAATGTTTTGAGCCGAGGCCAAGCCACCAGCTCCTGTGCCCAGAGAAAGGTGTTTTTGTCTGGGCTGAGAAACCTGGCGGGCCACTGGGCGTCCTGGCTGAGCTGCGCCTCCCCATCCCTGACAGGACGGTAACCCGAGCCTTTTATTGCACGAGTGTGAAACACTTTTCAGCTCCTTTACGACCACTGTCTGTCCCGCACCACTTTGTTGAGGGTCCGAGGCCCACACACACACACACACACACAGAGAGAGAAGCAGACACACTCACATTTTGAGGGATCTGAAACAGGGCCGGCCCGGCCCAGTACGGCCCGGGCCACGCTGCAGAACAGCAGTGTCAACACAAGGTGATTGACAACATTCTGAGCGTGGTCGTCTCCTCGTGGTCGTCTGCACCTACATTCCACGGCTGAATGGAATCTTGGTGGGTATCTAAATATAATAAAGAAATACATCTGAACAAATACAAAAAATTACTTTCTTTACCAGTGGAAGGGAACTCGCTCCAGTATTCCATATTTGGCATGCCTTTCACAGGCTACTGAAAACAGCAGCAGACCAAGTTAAGAAGATCGGCTTTCATTAGACTCAATTAAACAGAAAGAAACCATTACACGGTAGTAATTACAACAAAAATATATGGTATGCTTGGTATGTTTGCGCTGCAGTTATTTAGTTTGGGTACGTTCTATGGCAAGAGATCTGTGAGAGCTGCACAACTCCTTTCTCTCTATCAGCTGTTGCCACAGTTGTTGTCCGTACTTAGTATAGGGTCAGCTGACTCTTAGAAAACACTCTCCTACAGTCTATACCACCAAGTAGAGATTATCTGATATCACATTTTCATTGACAATACCAACCAGTACTAAACCTTAAGTAGAACTTAAATAGTTATTACATAAACAGTTATGCAATAGTTATTACATTTATGGACTGTTTCTAAGGTAGCCTGTATTCTAATATGCAGTACAGTACAGCTGTTTAAAAACAGAAACCCTGTGTAAAATACCTCTTTGCTGGACGGCAACGGAGTGCAATAACAACTTGGTCTATAAGTATGGCAGTGATTTTCAAACTTTTGGGCAATGGGCAAGGCTCAAGGTTCATAGTGAAAATGACATCAATTACATTACATTTCAAATGTTCACCTATAATGATATACTTGAAATAGTGACTCCAGGTTGAAAGTGGTTGAAAAATGTTTTAAGGGTATAGAATTTGCTAGAGTTTTGGGAAATGGGAAATTACTGATATAGTAAATGGAAAAACTAATGTTCATAACTAGTTAGAATACAGTATATTGGGAGAGAAACACGCCACACCACCGGCAATAGAACCCCTAGGCAGCCAGGGCAAGAACAAAACACATTTCGATGGGGCAAGTAGCTTTGGCAAATAGGAAAAAGCCTTAACGTCAGACTGGTTATATATTAATATACTTTGGGAGTAAACCCTGCTTCCTTCTTCCCAGTCTACAAGGGGCACCGGGGCGGTCCCAAGGTTGAGAATTACTGTAGTACAGGGCATTGCAAGTAGAATCACATTATGGTTAACCCATTCAATCCGGGAATCTGTGTCATTTTAAGATTTCTTTGGCTATTCAAAAATAGCAGATACAAGCGAATGCCGCGCTATGAACTTGTACATCTGCTATTTTTGAAAAATCGTGAAAATGTGGTCAAATCTTTGAATATATATATTTAACTCAAATGTTTGATTCTGGGGGGGTCCCTGGAACAAAACATTTTGAGATGGGGGTCCAGTCCGCGGTCAAATACATATCTAAAAATGATTTCAAAATCCTAACAGTATGTTGCTATATCAGTGGTGCTCCAACTTTTCCATGTCACGGACCACCCAAAATGATATGTATTTTGCATACCTGTACATGTATTTGTATTATATGTATTATCTGAATCTGTATAAAGACTTGTGTTGCATGGCCTTCCTATCAGCTTTCATTGCACTATGCTGCAGAAAAGCCTGATGTACTATGAAATATTCTACTACTATCATTGCATTTCTCCAGTTAATGGGATATCATGTTCATTGTGTGGGGATGTTCTATTTGATAGCAAATAGAGGAATCAAAGAAAACATTATTGGATAATGAGAAATGAAAAGTTGTAGAATACTACGGTATATCCAAAGGCGTTGTGCGAGAGCAAACCAATAATAATAGAGTTATCTGGCTTTTTGTGGGAATAAACGTTCCATGTTCAGTCTATCTCTGTAAAAAAAATCAAAAATGTGACTGGTCATCCATCCATTCCTAGTCATAGCAATCTTTTTTGTGTCATTTTAGACAATCAGACTTGCTTAACCCACTGGTCATATGACAGTACATTTGAACACGCCTAACCTTGTACTATCAGTCATTTTCTAAGAGTAGGTGCTACTTTCTTTTCATGATGGATATCACATTTGCAAACCATCACTTTCTATTACATCCAAGTACCAACATAGTAAATTTGGGTCTCTACTGCCACTTGCTGGACAACAGAATAAGAATTATTAATAAATGTAGATTCTTCTTTTTATGGGTCCAAGGGAGAGAGAGGTTATTCAGCCGCACAATAAGTTGGCCAATGCTGGGTATTGTAAGGAGTTCAAATCTCACTGTGAACAACCAAATTGTGGACTTCATCATCTTCCTCTTCATTATCACATGATAGTCACCATATCTTCTTCTGTGCTTGGACATGTTCATTGCTACTTACGGATGTATTTTAGAAATAAGCTTTTAGTTTTGTTATAACCCACTCTCATTTATAATTATAGTTTAGGACTGCAACAACAATTTCTATTCCTGTCAAAAACATTCCAAGCAACAAATGGAAAGCGTATGAGTTACATCACCCAGTATATAGATGCCGCAAATATACCCGTGATTCTATATGAATTCAGTATGATTGAAAATCCAAAGAGTCAGGTGTACTGTACATTTGTCCCCCCAAACTTCTTCCAGTATAGAGTACAGAAGTCCTGACGTCACTCATTCATCCCCAGGTTCGTAAAGTAATTTCGCTCTGGAGAATAACATTGGGTCATCGTAGAATCGTCTCATATAAGAATTGTGGTCCAAAAATAAACAAACTGTCTCGGCGATATTGTCAGGGAGGAGGTTCTGTATCGTTTATGATAGTCAGTCACTTATATTTGATACAGTCTGTTTCTGGCGAAAATGTAACTAATTCGGCGGAAGTAACATTATCGTTTTCTCACCGTCAGTTGATGCTTCATATCCATAAGAGTAAAACTGCCGGGGTCATTTGTTTATTTTTGGAACACAGTTCTTATTTGACGCGATATTAAATACGTCTATGGGGATTCAGAATGGGGTGGAAAACCGCGAACCAGGTAGACAAACCTAGGACATGTAAATTACGTCAGACTTCGGTGCTCTATTAGTGCCCGGTTAGATGCCCCAGTGCTTTGGACTTGTATCTTTGCATTGACTTTGCATGTATTGGTTCTGGTGAAGCGCTTCACACTAAGCAATTGGTTGGACGGTTCTCGATACGGTTCTTGAGATAAGCGAAGGACAGACAGACAGACAGACAGGCGCGAGCACACGCGCAGCCGCGCACGCACACACACACACACACACACACACACACACACACACACACACACACACAATTCTATATGATTTTATAAATAACAGCTGGAAATAAAGGAAATTAATACTTTATTTAATATAGCATTAGTGGGTCATCTTTGTCCACTTCTAGGACTGTCCCTCTATACTTGTGTGCCTGCAAAATGCTCTTCACCTGCCTGTGGAACTCCTGTTGGCTCACACATGGCTTGGTCTCCTCCCCTGACTCAGATGGACCTTTTATTGGCAGTCAGACTGACTCTCTGTGTCTTCATTGGCCACTGCCATCCTTTCAAGCTCACTACAAGGTCTATGGACAAATGAGTGTATTATAAAAACGGAGTGTAGTTGCTCTGGATTTTAGCCACTATATTAAACATAGCCTAATAAATAAAGCCTAAGAGACAATCGCAAGGAAAATATGCATACCATATATTTTTTTTTAAATTAGTGAGTTCATAACAACCTACCTTACAGTATCTCTTCCTGACATGGTAAAACCTGGAGAGTAGCAGGACTGGATTCTATCCATTAACTGATGTCTGACCGTCTGTCCTGTTTCACTGGACAGTATGTCTGACACACAGCATCCTGGTGACAGGCTCAGGAGCAGAGCGATCGCCTACACACACACAAAGACACACATACATGTGCGTGATCACAAATTCACAGAACACACACACACACACACACACACACACACACACACACACACACACACACACACACACACACACACACACACACACACACACACACACACACACACACACACACACACACACACACACACACACACACACACACACACAGCTTTCTGAAAATTCAAAGTCTCTTGTCTTTACCTCATCATTGGCGGGGTCCAATATTAGTGTGCTGATGGTATCCTGCATTGTCCCCTGCAGGTTGAGTACTTTGTGGAAGGCCTTGGCTCTCTTCTCATAGTAGCGACTAACACGTGGGTTGTACTTGATGGCCAATGAAAACCTGTCAGCTGCTTCCTGGAACCGCCTATGGATACAAATACAGGAAGTAATTTGCAAGAGAACTGCTTGAAATATGCAGTATTTGAATTTCCTTTTTCTTCACAATTGAATAATTACCCCCTACTTATTGGTCTCGGGAGGGTGTGGGACAATCACACATCTCCTTCTCTTCATCTGACAGTGACGAGTTTCACAGGGATGGGGTAATGCATATGGAGAAACACGCTATTTATTACTAGTTCCTCCCACTACTGAGTAGGAGTTCCAACCAATATCTAGGAGTCCAATGTGACAGTGATCACCCTCTCCTACCAGCTTCTCACCCGCAAACACACCTAATTGTGTTTGTTGGAGTGCCCCGGACACCGTGGAGGAATTGAACCCCAATTGTGGGCAGTAACTTTACCCCTGAGCCACCTGGATGCCCCATGTGCACATACTCAATTAATGCACTTTATGTATGTCTGTGTATATATGTGTGTGTGTGTGTGTGTGTGTGTGTGTGTGTGTGTGTGTGTGTGTGTGTGTGTGTATGTGTGTGTGTGTGTGTGTGTGTGTGTGTGTGTGTGTGTGTGTGTGTGTGTGTGTGTGTGTGTGTGTGTGTGTGTGTGTGTGTGTGTGTGTGTGTGTGTGTGTGTGTGTGTGCGCGCGCGCGCGCGCGTGTGTCCGACCTCTCCTGGAAGCTGTGTGAGCCCATGGTGTTGTGGAGAACAGCAAGTCGGGCCCAGATGGCCGGGTCATTAGGACTCATCTCCTCCGCCTGCTGGTAGTCAGCCAGCGCAAAGCTCCACTCCCCCTGCTTAAAGAAACAATCTAGACCACACACACACACCAAATAAAATGTGTGTCTATGAATGTCTATGAATGGATACACTTGTGATGAAAATGAGAATTGAGAATAATAATTGAGGGTAATAATTGATCATAATGATTGAGAATAGTAATAGTAATAATACTAACATTTAGCAGATGCTCTTAGATGAAAAAAACAAAATGAGTGAGCAGCAGGTAGTCTGTGTCACCTTCTTAAACAACAATTTGATGGGACACATGTTGGAGATTAAATCTGAGACAAACCGACACTAAAGCCTGATTCATTTATACTTTGTTGCACAACAGTGTCACGCATCAAGAATTGCCAAAAATAGCAGACCTACAAGCTCACAACGCTGTAAGCTTGTAGGTCGGCTATTTTCTGCATGCGACGGCGTCATGCATAATCATATTTGAACTGGGGACCCCCCAAAATAATCATATTTAACTGGGGACCCCCCCAAAATACTCATATTTGAACTGGGGACCCCCACCCTGACAAGCACTTGGAATTGTAGGAGTTGAGGCATTCAATTTTGAACAGATAAATATTGTGAAAAGTCATTAATTTGTCGCTTCACTGTCATCTGGGGGCCCCCTCAAAATCATGTGGCGACCCCCCTGGGGGTCCCGACTCACAGGTTGGTGAAGCATAAATTAGGCTTAATAGAGAACATCTATCTACCTTTACACTGCCCAATGCCCTGCCCTCCATTCCATCATCCACCCCACGTTCTCACCTCCTCGGTTCATGTAGAGGCCTCTCTCCGTCTTCTCCTCCTGGATGGCCTTGTTGAGGAGCAGCGTCGCTTTGGGGTGGAACCCTCTGGAGAAACACTGCACGGCAAAGTCGTTGTAGGTGAGAACCAGCTGGGCCCGGGCCTCCTTCCGTACGGCTCTCAGCTCGTCCTGTAGGAGGCTGTCTCCAGGCCGAGCCTTCTGCTCACTCAACTCTATGGCCTGGACCAGATCCTCAATAGACGCCGTGAAGTCTTTCAAACGGCGATAAAGGATCCCTCTAATAGGAGAGTAGGGGAGAGGATTCTATCCAAATATTCTCTCCAAATACAGTCGTTGACATGAATCGTGTATGTGAACAATATAATAGCAGTGCGTGCTAGGACAGGGATCACCTGAAGAGGTAGTAGCGTTCGTTCTCAGGCAGGTGTCGCAGGGCTGTGTTGATCTTGGACAGAGCTTCTGGGAGCTTCCCAGAGAGGGCTTTGCTGACTGCCTCCTGCCTGACCTGTTCACTCCTCTCCTCCAGCTGAGACAGCAGAGCCATGGTTTCTGCACATGTTGGGTTCAACACCAGGGCTGATTTTGCATCATGGTAGCACTGGGTTACCTGGATGGAGGATAAATTGTCGCTGAGATAATGGAAAACAACAAAATATTTTACCATGATTATGTAGACGACAAACAAATTTGCATAAACCTATCACCAGACAATTAGGCCTGTCAAAATTATTACATAAACGTCTAATCGCAATTATCTAAGATAATCACAATATTTTTGCATAATCGTTTCCATGTTGAAAAATGTTCATTCATTTTCAAATACTTAAAAAAAGCAGAAATAGCAGATCTACAAGCTTACAACACGCAATGTAAGCTTGTAGATCAACTATTCCCGCTATTTTGATATCTTTGTATATTTAAGTTATTTGTCATATCTGCCCTGTGCAATATTTCATTACAAAGCCTAAAAGGCAAACAGAAATGTAATTTGTATTCATATGTTCCAATGTTCAACGCCAAAAACACAATTAAATCGTTAATCGCAAATTATTTGTGTGACAATTAATCGTCAACTTCAATTTGTAATCGTGACAGCCCTACAGACTATGGTCCAATACAAGCACTGGTATGTGCCAGAATGTTCTAGACAAGTTGTTTTTGTTGCCAAGGAAGAATTCATCAGTACAAACCACAAACCAATCCAGAAATCTTGGTGTAGTCATGGACTCAGACCTGAATTTCAACAGCCACATTAAGACAACTACAAATTACCGTAGCCTATATTACAGTGGACATTACAGGGAGTGAGAGTCAGGGTTCAGTTTACCCCTGATCATATCTTGCCTTTATTGATAGTCCACAGTGTAGAGTCTACACTGTGGACTATCAATAAATGCAAGATATGATCAGGGGTAAACTGAAGATGTTTAATGTTTATTGCAGACAGACAGACAGACAAACAGTTGGCTGACCTGGTTGAGTTCCATGTACAGCCGGGCTCTGAGGGTGTAAAGGTCTGCAGTCTGGGAGTCAGACTCAATCCAATCAGTCACCAGTTTCAGACAGTCACTGTAGCGGCCTAGCGCTGACAGACAGGCAAGGCTGCAACAGAGATGACAAGAAACAATGTGTGTGAGTGTGTGAAAAACGATTATATATCAGTTGGCTGTCAGCATGGCCGTGTATTCTTCAAGTATATAAGTTAAGAGGCAAGGAGAGGCATTACTGGCTGAGATGTGGTCATGGTGCTGTTATGAGTGTATGTGTGTCTGTAGCTCCACCTGCTGGCTGTAACTACAAACCTAAAAGCATGCATTGATTGCTTGATGATTTATATCCATTAGGGATCTTTGTCTGTGTCATGTGGCAATAGATCACATGAAACAAGACAACACAACACAGAGACATCCAAGACATACACAACAATACAACACAACACATAGCATCACATGAAAATGTGTACACATATGCACACAAACAAGAGGAACATTAAGAAAAGTAAAAGGGAGAGGGGACAAGGAATGAAGAATGGAGGGTAAAGGCACAGAAGACCATCACCGTCTCATCTGATAGGCTCTGCAGTGGGGCTTCGACTCAGCAGCCTTGGAAAAAGACTCTAGAGCCTCCAGGAACAGACCCTGGTCGAACAAACACTGACCCTGAGGACAAGTTCATATTATTGTTTTTGTTTTTTTCTTCAGTAGTTTAGCTTCATAATTTTCTTATGTATAGCAGCGCTGAATGGTTGCAACAGTAGAACAGTACTAGATCATCAGTATTACACAGCAAGAGAAAAGTAAGAAGAACACTGGCCACTGTGGCTTCCACCCTTCAATCCTTGCTTCCTTTTAAGGAATATCCAAGCAGACTGACCTGTAGGTAATAGATAAAGGCCAGGCGAATGTGGAAGTCCCCAGCAGGCTCCAGGACGCTGGCATGTTTGTAACCAGCTGCTGCCGACTGGAAGTCACACAGCTGTAGATATGCCTCTGCCTGTCGCACATAGAACTGGCTCTGCAATACAGGACAATAGCAATAGTATTATCCTAAAGCAGTGGTTCTCAAACATTTTTCGTGCCAAGGACCCCCAAATTGATATGTATATGTGGCCGTGGACACCCACCCGAAAATATGTTGTGCCAGGAACCCTCAGAAGCAAAGATTTGTGTTAAAAATGATCGCCTTTTAGAAAAAAGATTTAAAGATTTGCACACATTTTCAATATTTTTCAAAAATAGCAGATCTACAAGCTTGTAGTGCGGCACTTGGTTCCGCGCTATGAGCTTGAAGATCTGCTATTTTTGAACAGCAAAAGTATAAAATATGGATAAAGGGATTCAAATGATTGTGACGCTTTTTTAACAAATTTTGCTGAGGATGCCCTGGTATCCCCCCAAGGACCCCTGGGGGTCCCTGGACCCCACTTTGAGAACCAATGTCCTAAAGCAGTTGTTGTCAAACCTTTTTATTTCAAGGACCTCATTTAACTCTGAGAGTGTACAATTGGAACCAAATGGACCCTTCCAGGTTAATTTGGCTCCATTTGTACACT
Source organism: Gymnoscopelus microlampas (assembly GCF_963454915.1). Classification (NCBI taxonomy): domain Eukaryota; kingdom Metazoa; phylum Chordata; class Actinopteri; order Myctophiformes; family Myctophidae; genus Gymnoscopelus; species Gymnoscopelus microlampas. Next base: position 42,036,699 of record NC_139941.1, read on the forward strand.
TGCAGAGTTACAGACCTGTAAGCATCCATTTGGACCCCTTCAAGGAAACCTGAAGGTTCCTGGTCCCCACTTTTTAGAACCATTGTCCTAAATATTAGATCAACATGTGAGTAGAATTATTAGTGGGCTGATGAGGGGAACACTGCTCAGGAAGAGGTTTGGAACGTCACCGTTGGTCACCCTCACCCACCACCCTCATTGTCACTTGATCAGGAGCCTTTGACCAAAACCAACAAAGGAAGAGCATTTTTTCGTTGCAATATGCACTAGAACTATAAAAGTAGCCATGTGGTGAGGTGGGGATGGGGGTAGGTTATGCAATACAAATGAAAAGGGTCCCCAATTATACCTATTTAGAACCTAATAACCTTCTAACTTCACAGGTGAAATATTTCTGTATGACTCTGACATAAGCTAAACTTGGAGTTAGTTGGTCATGTCTGATGTCAACGGAAACAGTCAGGTCAGGTGTATGCTGTAAGTGAAAGAACGGTATATACCTGATTTGGCTGTAGAGTCATGGCTTTGGAGTAGCAGATTACAGCCTTCTCAAACTGGAATTGTCTCATTGCCTCTTCTCCCTTTGAATAACTGAAAAGTCGACAACCTTGAATGAGTTCTTCATTTCGACTTATCTCCATATAATTGGTCCTCACCTCATTAACGCTCATTATGAGAATGGCACCATTTCTGTCTACTCACTCTGTGTCTCAGGGGAGGGCTGTGGACAGTTCAGAAACCATGCCTACCATTTACATGATCGGTGACGTTAAGCAGCAGGTTTTGTCATTTCAAACAAGATTTTTGAAATGAATGCAAAAACGCTGGCTTCTATTATAGCATGCAAACTTTACAGGAAGAGAAAGGATGCAGTTTCTATTAGCTTGGAATCCCCATCGATGATGTCATATAGGCAGGTTTCTGAACTGTCCATAGCCATTTAAAGTGTCAATGAGAAAATGTATGCCTTAATATATTAATTCCTTAATGAAGCTCACTGCTCAAAAGCCTTGTTCCTTATAATAAAATCCGCCTGTAGGTCTGGTCTGTCAGGAGGAGGACAGTTCTGCCCAGGTGTGGTCAGAAAGAGCTTGCTTAGGTGACCACTTTTATGCCTGGCCTCTTCCAAATCCTGCTCTGATACAGCAGTGGGGAACAGGCCATCTTCAACCTGATAGTAGATTCAACAAGTATAAACAAGTATTAGGCATCATTCAGCATTAACAAGCATAAAGCCTACTGACTTTACTTAATATGTTAGTAGGTAGGTAGGTTAGTAGTAGGCCTAGTAGTAGTAGCAGTAGCTTATAGAAGTAGGCCTATACTAGGATACGAAATTGTCATGGCGACTGAATTCCCGCTCGGATTAAAAAGGTAAAATAAACAAAGCAGGTGGAAGTGGAAGGTTGTAACAAATACAATTAAAATACAATAACATCTGAATAATGCTATTTAAATGTTTTGTTTTTGTAGAGGTTAGTTCGATACCTGACTTGACTATTATAAAATCAGTTAGCCAGATTTTTTTTAAATTATCATCTTAACATCTTCATTATCAAACAAACTAGTTTTACCTGCTGGTCCTTCTTCTCTAGAGAAAAATCCATTGTGGGTTTTTAATTATTTTTACATGTACTCTCTACTGGCATTCTCTTTTCCACAAGAAACTTTCTGTGTTGAGAAAATCTCGACGTAACCAAGGAAACGAGTCTTCATACTTTTATTTTCCTGAACCATGACTGAACGTGTCGCTTACTTTTATTTTGAAACAAGGTAGACACTAGGCAGGCAGGAAACAGAGTGTAGAAAAGAGAGTAACGAACATTGGAACTATCTCATTGAGATAGACAGAGCACTTTCGCATTCCATTCTTACAATGGGAGTAGACGCTAGTGTCAGAACTCTCTTTATGGCTCTGGCAGGAAATAACCAGGGTTGCCATGTCTGCTTATTATACGCGATTTTGGGCTTCTTCTGTAAAGTTGCTTGTAAAAAATGGTAGTTGCAGGTTCTGTATGTTGGGCTTATTTTTTTTAAATTTTGTTTTAGCACCTATGCGCGTATTTAGGCTTGCTTCCAAAAATAATGATTTTTAAAAAAAAACAGTCGTTCTCAAATATTTTCATCAAAATGTTTTGTGCCCAGGGGAGCATTTGTGTTGTTAGAATGTTTAAAAAATATTCCAAATATTCCACATTGTATTGGAATTGTTTTTGAAAATAGCAGATCTGCGACGCGTTGTGAGCTTGCAGATCGTCTATTTTCAAATAGCCGATGTATTACGTTTAAAGTGCTCATGTCATGTGGCCCATTGTGACCATATTCGCTTCTTTTGGGCTTGTTTGCATAGACCTGGTTGCTTATTTCTCTCTCAAAATCTGGCAACACTGGAAATAGCATTCATGCCCATTATCAGCTGACCTAAATGTTGACCATGCATGTTATTGTGGCTTTATTACTGCAGGTTTAATGACTCCAGGTCCCAGAAGACAGTGGCCGAGACGGAGATGATCTGGACAATGATTATATAGCTGTTAAATAATGCTGGGCTTTTAGTTGAAATGCATGTACTGCATAGTTTTAGGTGTAACCGTGCTGTAATAACACGGTTATAACCGTGTCAGTCAGGTTGTTCCTGGCACTCACTCCTAGTCAGTCAGATCAGATCATCATCATTACCGATGATCTATTTGAGATCTATTAATTTATGATTTATGATAATAAGTGACACACTGAACAAAGGAGTTCATTATGGATATCCAAAACGAAAGAAGACGACTGCTAGATGACGAGGATGCAGACGACGAGTCACCCACTGGAGTGAGGTCTGAGCAGGATGCATACCTTGAGTAAGTATTAGACCAAACATGTATAGACCTAACCTAACCTAACCCCAGTGGGGGTAGAAGTACTCAAATGTTTTACTTAAGTAAAGGTATCAATACTGCTGTGCAGAGAAATGCTCTGTTACAAGTAAAAGCCCGGTATTCAAAATGTAATTGAGTAAAAGTACAAAAGTATTGGCATCAAAATGTCCTTGAAGTACCAACAGTAAAAGTACTAATTTATGCAAAATGTCCCATTTCACAAGTCTTCAAAATGTATAAAAATCTTTTGAAAATAGCAGATCTGTACATGCTCGAGCTTGTAGATCTGCTATTTTCAAATAGCCGAAGTATATAGGGATGAAGTTGTTAATGCATGTTTTGTAATAATCATAAAAATCTACAAAGTAACTATAGTAACTAAAGTTCTCAAATAAGTGGAGTAAAAAGTACAACATTTGCCTCTGAGATGTAGTGGAGTAGAAGTAAAAGTACTGAAAATTGTGCAGTACTTGAGTACATGTACTTAGTTACTTTACACCACTGCCTAACCCTGGGGCTTGGCTACAGTAAAGACAACTGGTGTTTTGTATTCCTAAGTGTTGCATCAGCAGTCACATATTTTATCAAGGTGTTTACTTTGGCCCAATTAACTTGACGTAACCACAGATCATTTATACAGGTCTTTGTCTGCCTCTGTTCTTTATTGCTCTTCAACTCATACTTCCTATTATGGATTATGCTGATGTAGTCTATCAGACTGCATCTAAAAATAACCTTCTTCCACTTAATACAATATACAACCGTTTATGTAGATTTGTTCTTGGCTGTCCTTATATGACTCATCATTGCACCATGTATGAAAACCTTAACTTGCTATCTCCCACAGTAAGACGACAGCAGCACTGGTTACAGTTCATTTTTAAATGTATCTACTTTAATTACCCACAGTATCTCAAACAGTATATGAATCATTTTACTTCTAGACACCAATTGAGACATTGTGCACAAGTTTACTTTGATGTTCCAAGTGCATTTAATTCGGTTTCCAAAAAATCCTTTAGGTTTAAAGCTCCTTCTGACTGGAACAACCTACCTGTTCATATTCGGTCAATATCATCTCCTCAATTGTTTAAAACGGCGCTGTCCTCTCACCTGGAGACTACCTGCTCATGTTTTCACTAATTATCAGTAACAGATCTATGACACAATAATTCATGTACTGTATGTGCTTTGTGTATTGTTGTTGTGTTATTGCTGTATGTTTTGTCTTGTTTTCCCCCCTTGATTGTTGTTATTGTCCTGTTTATTTATGTTTTGTTTTGTTCTGTTTCTTAAATGTATTATTATGTATTCTGTAACTGCGGAGCCCCTTGAAAACGAGATGGTTCATCTCAAGGGGTTATTCCGAATAAAGAATTTCAATAATAATAATAATTTAAAGATTGAACTGCCGACTCAGCATTATTGTTTAGTAGTTCCCCATTCACCCTTGATCCTTGGTATAATGAACGGGAAAAATATGTGAATATTATTTTGATGCATTAAAAGGGTTTACCTAAAATAGCCCACTCTTCTGTGTACCCACAATAAGTTTAGGGTTTAACACACACTGACATTTAACATTTTATCCTGTATTCTTCTTTTCCCGTATCATTTTTTTTAACAGCAGGGTGAAGAATGGAAAGATGTACCTGGCTACATTTGTAGCCGTCCTCGGTCCTATGAGTTTTGGCTTCGTTTTGGGCTACAGCTCCCCTGCCATCCCTGAACTAAAGAGCATCAACACAGAACCGTGGTTACGGCTAGATGATGACCAGGCCTCATGGTTTGGGGTATGACAGCATATTAGATACACATGAGCTGTATTGGCATTTTAGAGCTTATATTTAGCTTTATGTTGAGGTTTTATATCTCTTGATTCTTAGTCGCTGTCTGTCGCATGTTGAAAGAATGGATGTATCGACAGATTTTGTTTTATATTGATGTAAATGTATGTAGTCTGCAGTCTTTGTTTTGTACTCATCATATTTGAAGAGGAAGTGAAATCCTTTTGTCCCCGCAGCACATGTGACAGTATGTACATTGTGGAGTTGTTATAACATCTCAACAACTAATTAGTTGTTGACTTCAGCCTTCCTCCTTCCAATGCTATTAGACAAATCCAGTACACTTACTGAACATGACGGTTCTGATTTTGTGCTTTGCAGTCCATTGTGACGATAGGTGCAGCTGTCGGAGGTCTTCTGGGAGGCTGGATGGTGGAGAAGATTGGCAGGAAGCTGAGTCTCATGTTCTGCTCTCTGCCGTTTGTGTTTGGTTTTACTGTCATTATTGCAGCACAGAATGTATGGATGCTGTACCTCGGTAGGGCCCTCACCGGCCTGGCAAGTGGAGTCACCTCACTTGTGGTTCCAGTGAGTAAACTGCCATCTTTGCTTTTGTCCAGGAATTGCAAAGTTAAGACATTGATATTTCCAAGGGTGAATGACAGTCATAGCGGCTGACCTTCATCTCCAGTGTCATTAATCATTTATTATAATTTTTGGTAGTGGCTCCTGAACCAGCGGTATCTTACCCACAATGCATTGCGCAAACATATAATCGGACCACTGTACTATTTGAAAACTGTTAAAGTAAAGTATTCAATTAATCAATCAATCAAACTGCCGGAGTCCAAGCAGGGATGACTTAAATTCGGGTATAACGTAACATTGTTCCCAGTTTTATCTTGATCTCAGGAGGAGATATGATAAAGGTGATAACAGCCCCATTCAATGGGACGATTTCTAGGTAGTTCTAGGTATCGGGTGAATATTGGAGAAGAACCACTTCCGAAAAGTGTCTAACCAGAAGTACAGGAAATACAGGGCTACATGTTGTTGACCTATCGCCCTATTGTACTTCCAGTTAGACACTTTACATATCATATTGTTCAGTCTAAGAGGTTAAAATGTTTGTGTTTTGTTATTACAGTAGATTTGTCCAAATTCCCTTATTTGTAGCTTGTAAAACATGGGTACTGTTTCAGGAGTCATGAACTAAGATTTTTGCACATGAGCTGATTGCATTCGTATTTATTTTCTTAAGCTAATGGTGATGTTATCTAATTTTCCTTCATTACTTCCTCCTTGGACAGCTGTATATTTCGGAGATGGCACATGAGCGAGTTCGTGGTACAATGGGCTCCTGTGTTCAGGTCATGGTGGTGTTAGGCATCATGGGAGCATATCTCGTAGGTATGTACGCTAGCCTGAGTTTTGTTTTGACACTCAATGTTATATTTCAAGCGGATATTAAGCTACAGATTCATGACATCTGGTAATACTGTGTCACTCATTTGTTCCTCACAGTTGACACCAAAACTGACATTACAAAGTCACCCAGAGATTTATAACTTGTAAATCATATGGGGAGTTGTTGTATAACGTACAATCTAACTCTTGCAAGAGCAATCATGTGCTACAGACTACAAACCATAGCATCACAATTTAAAGGCTTTAATGTGTTTATTCTGTGTAGCATTAGGCTATATTTCTGTCAAGTGACAACACTTTAAAAAGAAAAGATGTTATAGATACAAAAAGCTTCAAGTTGTCTTGGAAGGTATTTCAAACTTCTGATTCAAGTTATTTGTTATAAAAGGTGTTGGTCAAAGGTCCAGGTAAGACAAACACAAAGCCGAACAGTGACCATCATGTGATATGATCATCTTCAGCCGTGATCAAAATTCCTCCCTCCTAACCGAAACGTTTCTCAGTGGTTATGGCCGGCTAGTGAATAGCTAATCTTGTTAGCGGCATGCCACACATGTTTGTCCATTACATGGCTCAATAGAGTCTACTATGTCAAGCTAGGTGGGCTGTCTTGTTTGCTCTATAAGATGCTTTGGTGTGGGGAGAATTGATACTTTCCAGATAATGTGGTCTAGACACTGGATTGTTGTGTCAGACCTTCTGATGCCCTCTCTGTGCAATATCTTTTAACCAGAGTTTCATTTAGTATGCTGAATGAAAACAAAATGGTCATTTTCCAGGTGTGACTGAGCAGACAAAATAGTAATGTATATATAATGTATATTATAGCAAAACTGCAAACAACTCTATACTGTTGTATGACATGGCTTCAAAGTAATATTATAATAATTATTAATTAATATTGTTTTTTATGTTTTAATTGCACTTTTCAAAACAAAATGCTTTACAGTAACAGGATGAAATCATAATCACTGAAAACAACAACATGACGACATGCATAATAATTCATGTATTACCATATAGCAAGTACATTTTAAATGTTCCACATGCTGGGTACTACAGCTGATTACTACAGCTGGTTACTAACGGGATTTTTCTAACCCATATCTGACCGCTTGTACAGGGCTATTCCTGGACTGGCGCTGGTTGGCTATCTGCAGCTCCATTCCCCCAACGCTGATGCTGTTCTTGATGTGTTTCATGCCTGAGACACCCAGGTTCCTCCTTTCCCAGGGTAAGAGGCGGGAGGCAGAGGAGGCGCTGCGCTTCCTGCGAGGAGCGGACACCCCTGTTGAGTGGGAGTGCGCCCGCATCGAGGATGCTTGCGATGAGCAGGTGATTGCATGTCGTTTGGCTGACCTGTCAGCTTGTTAAGCCCCACTCCACACCAACGATTCGCCATGCAACTCCTTGCGACATGCAACTACTTGCAACTACTTGCAACCATTATGCCCAATGGCAGTTGCAAGGAGTTGCATTGGTGCGACATGGCCTTAAAGCTGTTTTGTTGCAAGGAGTTGCGACTAGTTGCATTGGTACGGTTTGGCCTTTAGACACATGGATTAAAGTTCTCAGTCGCCACAACTGATTTCAGTAATTTTTATAAGATCAAAGAGTAATAGAAATAGAATACATGTTCAGAAGCATCGTCCATAAAAACCCTAATGGTCTCGGATGTTTCATAAAAGCAAAGGCTAAAGCCTCAATTTGCAATTTCTGTATGTAGAATAGCAAGAACATAGGTCTAGAATGATAATTTCTAAACATCATTTTACATATTGTGCTAATTGTTCAGGAGACACAGTGCTAATGTGGAGGACTCCTTCACGCTGTTTCACAAATCACAGATTTGGGGGGATTAATCTTTATTAAGGCACTTACGTTTCTGTATAATGCACATTGTAACTTGTGTATTTGTGTGTAATGTGACAAATGACTTTCCTCACGTATCCCCCGGAGAACAACATTTTCCCACAGGAGGGATCCGTGCACAGGGGAGAAGACAGTGTAACATTAGCTTAAAAGAATTTCTGTTTTGGGGATTTAACCTGTGCCCTACTGCTTCTACATTGTTGTGTAGCTGAAGAGTCACGTCTTTGCAATTTATAATTTTTATCAAATCAAAAGTGGTTGTGAAATTAAGTATGCTTTTTTTTAATGAGGTCCAATGTGATTCAGGTCAAAGACCAAACAAAGACAGACATTATACCATGACTGAGAGTATGGATAATTGTGTCACGGGTACAAATATTTTGAGTTTTATAATATTTTTAATATTTTGAGTTTTATCTGGGCATCTTTACTCGGTTGACACATTTTTAAGTTAAAGTTGGCACATATATTCTTTCCCTCAAATTTGCTATAAGGATTATTTAGTTCTTATATCAAACCTCTGAATGAAGAGTAGTTGGATGATTGTTGTCTCACCTCTGTCAACCTCAGGGTTCTAGTTTTGGGCTGGCTGACCTGAAGGACCCAGGCGTCTACAAGCCTTTAGTTATTGGCGTCATGCTGATGCTCTTCCAGCAGTGGACTGGGATCAATGCCATCATGTTCTATGCTGAAACCATATTTGAAGAAGCAAATTTTAAGGTAAGGGAGCTTCAGTGGTTTCTAGCTTGAGTAAATTAGATATCATGTTTGATTGTAGGGATATTATGATCAGAAAAACGAAAAACTTAACATTGTTCATTTTTCAGGACAGTGACTTTGCTTCAGTGATAGTGGCGTTGATACAGGTCATATTTACAGCAGTAGCAGCTATAATCATGGACAAGGCTGGGAGGAAGGTCCTTCTACTCATATCAGGTATTTATGTTTGACTGCTACATTAATGTAGGGTTAAGAAATGTGTTCAAAATGATATATTTTCTATCTTCCAAGTACACAACGTAAGACTACTAACCATCTGTAAGAGACTCTGCACTCTTGTCAGTAAAATGTGAAACAGCTATAGCAGTAGCTTTCATTTCTTAGTTGCCCACTGTGGTTTCTGAATTTTGCTATACTTGTTGTAGACCTTAACAACACTGCAGTGCAAATATCTCCATCATTATAGCTCATTGTTTGCTGATCTGATCTGATTCTGTGTTTTACAGAAACGTGTACCTTGTATTAATATTGATCATTAATATACACGCATATACTTATGTTTTTTGTTCATTCTCTTAACCAAGGAGTTGGTATGACCATCAGCACAGCAGTGTTTGGAGTTTATTTCCACCTCACAAGCGGTCAGCCAGGCAATGGCTCAATACCCACCCTAGTGTCTGCAGACGTGAACCCTCAGGTTGACTTTGCCTGGCTGGCCCTTGCTAGTATGGGCGTCTTTATCACAGGTGAGCCAGATTTATTCAAGTTAATGTGAGTTATATTTTTTGGTTAAAATAAAAGCTTTGTGAAAAAAGTTAAAGCTCTATAATCATTGCGAGTGTTTGTGCAATAACAGGGGTCTCTCAGTCTCTCATTTGCAAAAAACATTACTTTTACAGCACTTAACCACTTACAGCAACTTTAATTTATTTAGAGCATTATTAGCTTCATCTCTTTGATTTCTTTTATTTATTATTTGCAGAATTATTGTTGTGAAAGGTCTATTTTTCAATGGCTTGAAATGGATTGGTGGCTCACTGTGAATGGGTTCCATTCCCTGTGACACCCAACACTACCAGGGTAGGGGGAGGGGGTATCACAGATCACACCCTATCCTGTACATGTACACCAATGCGAAGAGTGACAAATCCACTGCTGCTAACTGTGCTAAAACATAGGCTATGCACTCTGGGTACTGTAAGAAAACAGCAGTGTAAAACGTTTTTGAATGACCTCAGAGCAACTTGGAAAACATCCTAGTCGTGTCCTTTAATCATGTATATACAATCCCTCTGCAGCGCATGACAACTCTGTTTTGCCAGAAAGCCAGGTGGTTGTCACATGGGCATTACAGTACTATTCCAGGTAGCAGAGCAAACCTGAAGAACCAGAGCTGACATTGGATAGCATTCCCACTGCCAGTTGCGTAAACACATTAGGGCTAAAAGTAAAGCTGTAAATAGTATATCAGCTATTGCACTGGCCCTTTATGTGACGTTCTGCTGTCTTTTTACAGCGTGGCTGAAGGCCAAGCAATCTAGAACAGGGCTTGTCTATGTGCTGTCGCCACATAAGTAGACCAGATATATATACATATATATATATATATACCTAGCATCAGTCTAAACAATATAATATCAAAAAACAATAACCTGTACATTGAAACTATAGAAACTATTGGATGCCAGTTAAACAAGTGAACCTAGCATCTGTCTAAATAACATGCTTTCTAAATTGCATTTTAAGGGAGCAATTGTAGCCAGCCAGTATACTGCAGCTTCACCAATGAACACTGCATTGTCGCCACCCAAACATGTCACTGCTCATACATGTACAGTAGTAGTATGTGAATAATCGTGTTATTCACAAACTGCGCACATACTGTAGTAACTTAATATTGATAGCCTAAGATGGGACAGGGTGGTCACACTTTGACTGTATATCACATATATTACTTTATGAATCTTTATGTACTGTGTAACTAAAGGGACTTCTTTAAGTGTCTTTAAAGTTATCACTATGCCACAAACATCCATGTTTATTTATCATACTATCTGATTGAAGTGACTGTTATTGTCACTGCAAAAATGGCAGTCCCACAAGCTTTTGTAGATCTCTGATCACAATGTCTCCTTTTAAATTCACTTCACTGTTTAGCTTTTGCCCTGGGTTGGGGTCCCATTCCATGGCTGGTGATGTCTGAGATTTTCCCCACCAAAGTGAGGGGCTTTGCCAGTGCAGTCTGTGTCCTCTCCAACTGGGGCACTGCTTTCATCATCACCAAAACTTTCAAAGACCTGATGGTAAGTAATACTCAGCAGAATGATCAGTTGAAACAAAACTGACTGATGAAATTTACAAAATGTAATGCATTTGATTATTGTCCAAACAAACTGTAGGTCATCTTATCAAAGTGTCAGTCTCATTCTTTGTGGAATTGTGCATCGAATTTAACATGTCTAAATAGATGACAACTTTGCTTCAAAATATACCATTCACTATTTGATAAACAAAAGTCATCTGCACAAAATATAATCAAACTATGATAGTTTTCAGGTAGATTTTGGGGAAAAGTGATTAAAATATCTGGAGTTGGCAGCAGTGAAATTTTGTATTCATTTGATTGAGGAAAGTTTGACTTTTTATGTCAATTGCTGTACTGTCTGTAGGGGTTATGCAGTCACGGAAATCTGTAATCCAGACTTTTCCAGACCTGGAAAGGTTTTGGAAGATATATTGAAATTTAAAAAATAAGTTTTGGAAAGTCATTCATAAAATGGGGCAGCCATAGCTGAATGGTTAGAGAGTCCGTCTGGGAAGGCAAAGGTCCCAGGTTCGATCCAGCACTCAGCAATGTGCCCAAGTGTCTTTGAGCAAGACACATAACCCTAACTGCTCCCCGAACGTTTCACACCAATGACTGCTCACTGCTCCTAGGATGGATCAAATGCAGGGGACAAATTTCACGTATGTGAAAATATACAGTGACAAAAAACAAGGAGTAGGGACCAAATTATTATAAAATTCATAAAAAATATACGCTAAATGGACGTTCTTGAATATGCAGAAGAATGGCATGTCATGGCAAGTCACTTGTCATCAGTGTGGTTGATACTCAACAACACATTTTAAAGATGCACAATATATCGATCATCATATCGGTACCAGACGATAATTACTTTAAAATGTGTTATCGTGATAATCAAAATGATTCCCCATATGCTGTGCCAATATCCTGAAATAAAGTGCTTCTTCGCACATCTATATGCGATACACATCTGTTTCTTTTAAGAGAATGAAATCATATCTGAGATACCACACTTATATATTGCACTTAAATCCAGCCCTCGCCCTATTTCTATGGAATGGTTGATCATGAAACATTGTTGTAAAGTCCTTGAAAATGATGGATAATGGAAACCCATAGGTCAAAATGCACAAACCATGTTTCTACCTTCATTTCTTCATATCTTCTAGGACCTCATAACCAGCGCTGGGACCTTCTGGCTGTTTTCTGTGATGTGTGCTCTTAATGTAGTCTTTACCATCTTCTTTGTCCCAGAAACCAAAGGCAAAACACTGGAGCAAATTGAAGCCAATTTTAGAGGGACACCACCACTATAAGCAAATGCCTAATTTATACTCTGTCGTACGACAGTGTCCTGTGCCGAAAATAGCTTGCAGAGCCGTGTGGTGCGGGACACCGTCATACGACAAAGTATAAATCAGGCTTAACCACTCACCAAAGCCAAACTTTGGCAGTGATTTTGGCTGTCAAAGTCACATGCAAAAAAAGGAAATATAGAAAGTTCTCAAATTATTCTAAGCTAAAATGTATTGACGGACTGTTGTAGCGGGCTACAGTATGGGCATTTTTAACGCTTATTAAATCTGTCAAGTTGACCACTATGCACCCCTTAATCCACAGCCTTTGAACTGCCACTGTGTAATTTAACTGGTGCATTTGCTCAAGGGTACCACACCACTTCCTGTATATCCCAGCTTCTCCCTGGATTTGTACTAGCAACCCTATCCTATTAAGCTTACATACTGTAATGAAATTAACTGCTGTATGTGGCAATTGGATAACTGTTATTTGTACGCAGTTATTTGATGCTAAGTATTTCTCTACAGCTCAGACATGGTATTCATGAATTCATGCGCATGTATATTTTCTTTCTAAACATTGTGAAAATGTTTTGGCTATAGTCTAACACAGTATGTCTGTGTGTTTCATTAGTTTGTGGGAGGTCCATTCACTTCAGATCAATTATGATTCACTCTACAAATGTTGGGACTTCTGCAGGACTGGGACTGTTAGACCATTTTGTGTTCTAATACAAAACTTTACGTGGCTATAAGTGGTACCTATCACTGCCATTCTCATATACTGTACAATAGTAGTTTAGTCATGGTGCCATCTATGCAGGATGCCTTTTCCAGTACACAGTTCACATAAGCTGCATACAATAACAATCTACCCTTATTTCTTTTTATTTTATTGTAAAACAAATTTATATCAAACGTCATTGATTCTGTGATTGTTGGGATCTACTAAAAGTGCCATACTGATTAGAAATCAGTATGGCAGTGAAGTGACAGTGAATTAATTTACAGATTTTGGTTTTGCCTTAAACTTGGTCTACACACCTCGAACGATCATTCAAGTGTTTGAAATTAATCTTGAAATAATTATTTCAATAATTATGAATTTTAAGCAGGTGGATTGACTGGAAGTGATTAATACTGTCTAATGTTTACATACTTTTAGCTGGCTGTTAATTTACATTTGCATAGTTCAAATCAATTAAATGTTTATTTTATAAAATGTAACTTTTTATAGACATATACAAATGGAAGAACATAATTCTGGGGAATCCCATACAAAACATGTGTATAATTTATAGTTTTAATTTTCATGTTTGAATTGATATATGTACCTGCGGTGTATATATATATCTGTAAATGTATCCTCTCTGACAAGAATCAAAAGAGCTTTATTTATGCTCTTCAGCTCCAATTATGTGCTTTAAGGATTTTTTTACTCCATAATGAAGTTGTTAATTTAATTATTAATATCACAGATTCTACTTGGGTCAGTTTGATATCGTTTTTGATATGTTGTGCCAAAACTAAAACTGTACAAGCTAGTCCATTCAGCTGAAGAAATGTTGCTCTTTTTTACCCCAACTGACACGGATCATAACCTCTTCTCATAATTGTTGTAAGATTTTAATGTTTTGTTTTTTTCCTTGTCAATGTATAATTAATTAAAAAAATGAATCTGTGACTTCAATTATGTGTCTTTATTTTGTATAATGGGATATACTATCCTATTTTGATTTGCAGACCTGAACACATCGATGCTTTAAATGTTTCGATGAATTGAATACACTGGCCCCAATGGAAACAAGCCATAGTGCTTTCTTGGGTTTATCCTTTCAGCATCCTTTTGTATGAAACTGTACTGTACCTCTGTGCTTTTTTTGCAAACTGTTAATAAAGTATTCAATCAATCAATCAATGAGCCATAGGAGGACATAAGAACAGGGGTAGAATATTGGTTGTAAAATACAGGATAGGTGTTCCTTGAGAAAACATGCCTATTATTCCTTTGTTACAGTCACTGAGTCACTCACACAGACACTTTGTAATCTTCCTCAATCTGTATGAGATTCCTTTCTGCTTTATTGTTTCCATCACAACACTTTTAATTTAAAGCTAAACAAGACAGTTAAGGATAGGTTATACGGATATGGTCATTTTGAAATGTAAAAATATACATTTAAAGGTAAATTGTTACTAATTAATTATTTAATCATGGTGAAATTTCAAAATAAAAGTCTACCTAGTTAGGTTGAGGTTCCTTTAACAAAGTGATACACACACCACGTTATTTACCCATTAAATCCAACCACAATAATCACAAACATTATGCGTATTAGGACCATAGGACCAGCAAACAATGTCTTTCACTCATAATACGCTAGCGCTCTGATCTGCAAGAACGTTAAGGGGTTTTATCCGTGGAACTCACAAGTCAGATCTAGCCATGGGTCACACGACCATGGATTATTTTCATTCTCCATTTACAACCCGTACATCTACATAAACATTTACATTTCAAACATAAAGTGCTAACCCCATGACCACGGATGTTACAATTCTACTCGGGCCCACATAAGTACCCGTATCTTCCGTATTGTTTAATAAAAAAGCATTTTAATCCGATTGGTGGCCATTTTCTTCGTATTTCCGCCATGTGCTTTCAACCACGCGACCCTATTGGTTGGGAGGCATATTGCACGCTGATACATTATAACTATGAAATAATGGCCACCAATCGGATTAAAATGATTTTTATTGAATAATACGGAAGATACAGGTACTGTTCGGGTACCCGAAGTGAATTGTGACAGCCGTGGCCATAGAATAAGCATTTTATATGTTAAATTTGAACGTTTATGTAGATGTACGGACTGTAAATTGAGAAAGTACAAAAAAACTGGTTGAAGTTTCGTCATGACTGTCATGATCACTGTCAAATCAGATCTAACTGCACACGCTTGCTTCTAGTCGGTCCCAAATATCCTGCGCACTTCCTGTGTGTCACTGCTGCTGGCGTCCTATCCGGCGTGGGTGCTTCTTTTTTAGGGGATGCGAGCGGAGCGGCTGCAGAAAGAAATGGAGTTGAATTAAAAAACAAAGTAACGGACGGAGTTTGAGACAAAGGGAGGGGGTCGTTCTCTCCTCGACCGATCATACCGGGGCACCGATCACCGGAGGACTTTCGTCGCACATTATAAACACACCGTTATATTAGAGAAATGAAGCTGCTGAAACCGAGCTGGGTCAGCCACAATGGTAAGGGTTTGAACTGCGGTGTCGGTTTGTGCAGGAATCTTGTCTTGGAACCAAGTTGGGTTGTTTTATTGATGGGGGGGTGAGATGTGGGTGGAAGGAAGGCATGATGGTGGTCTGTCTGCGATGGTCGCCACTTGTTTGTCACTTAAATGACCACTAGTGCAACAACACAGCACCATTGTGTCAATGTATGTTTAGTGTTCGCATCAGGGCACAGTGAATATAAAGTTGAAAAGAACAGTGCAATGTGGTTGTGTTGTGTTGACTTGGAACATATTATTTGCATTTTTGGGGCTAACGTTAGCTAGTTAGCTCCTCCAGCTGGCTCTCACTGTCAAACCGCCCTACAGTCACTCAGTACCGTGACCCATTTTGAAGTTGCTAAGTGGCATCTCTGGATGTTTTGACAGTGCAACATCCATTTTATGTGTTAGTTTAACTCCGAATGTGCACGGCTCCATTTTGGTTACATTTTTGCACACTCAGAGTTGCAAATTGATGCAATAATGCTAGTAAAGCGTTGACTTGTGACTGTCATTCATTGAATCCTTTTTGAAGTTGCAAGTGGCATCTGGATTTTTTTTGACAGTGCAGCATCCATTTTAGCCTACGTTGTAAAATTATATAAAGCACATAAATGCACTCAGAGAGAGTGCAAACATGCACTGTACACTCTCAGAGTTACAAAATGGATACATCAAAACTGAGGATGTTATTGTGTACACTTATATTATTGCTAATAAGCTTTAGTGACTGTCAATTTTAGCAAATGAGTTACAACTAATTACTTTAATTCTGCAACGTGATGATGGTGTCTTTATTGATACTTAAACCACAGTACCACCACTTCAAAACATACAGTTGGTGCTTGGTGGTGAATTCGGTCCTGCAATTTATTATTCAGAATCTGTCAACTATGTTGAGATTGTTGACTTACAATGAATTCTGTGATGATGCAGCAGTATTGCTCTCAGACACAGAAGAAAAAATAAATAAAAGTGAAAGTATAAGATATATATAGTAATGTAAAATATAGCAATAATAATATAACACAAGGTAGGCTATTGTACAACATGGACATCACAATCACATTGGATGAACCAGATGCATTGCTTAAAGTCATGAGTGCTAGTTTTCAACACCTGTCCACCGATAGATAGATATTGATATTAGATATTGTACACATTGAATATACAGTATTAGTTTGCCCTTCACAATTAATATGTTGCTTAATGAGAGAGGTATTAATGCTATTTAGTTGCCTCTTTCCACTTTGTTGTTTTTATTAATCATTATTGCTCTTTAGTTGTCGCTTTCCCCTTTTCAAGTTTTAATTAAATATACTTATGTGTTTTTGCAGGTAAACCAATATTTTCAGTGGACATTCACCCTGATGGAACAAAGTTTGCTACGGGTGGACAAGGTGAGTGTCACACACACAGACACACATAATTGGACACATGGATAGTTTAATTGCTCAATTGTACTACTGTTATCAAAAGTGGGAAAGCAACCGTCTTCATTAAAAAAGATTGGCTATTTGTGCAGAACAATCAGTAGCAGCTGAGCTCATTCTGTTTTTCAAAGTGACTTGTTTTACAAGTGCTTTATTGTGGAATGCCTCAAATGCCTGTGATGTGAGGTGCGTTCACTGCGTTGATTAGTGTCAGCTGCTGCACTGCATTTACTCTGTCAAAAGATGGAATATTAACTTTGACTTTATCCCGTTGGATTTTCCGATGCCAAAGTGCCTCTGAGACCTTAGTGTCAACACCTGCTACTGTATATACTTTGTCGTAGTACAAATGAACAAAGCAAGACGATCTACAAGCTCACAATGTGTTGCATCGTGACCTGTTGATAGAGATGCCAGGATTAATGTTAAGTTAAAGTTACAAATGGATAAATTGACACAGAGGATTTGACTGTACATGTGGAACTTAGGATTCAATATGATACAGTATGATTCTGTATTCAATATAAGGAGTGGACAAGCAGCACACCCAGCAAATTACTGACTGTTGTTTCTTCTTTTCATGTCTTTTTTTGTTTTGTTTTAGGGGAGGATTCCGGGAAGGTGATGATATGGAACATGGCGCCAGTCCTCCGAGAGGTGGATGAGAAGAATGAGAACATTCCCAAGATGCTTTGCCAGTTGGACAATCATCTAGGTGATTGATGCCAGTAGTTATTATTCAGGAATTTCAACATGCAATGATGAAGAGATGGATGTTTAATGAATGAATATAGCATTGATTCATTTGTTAAAGCTGCAATCCAGAACTTCTTTTAATGAATAAAACCAATCTGTATTGTAGAGTAAGAGTGTTAATACCATATAACTAACACATCTACGGTGGTTGGAGTTGGTCTCCCTACTCTTGCATTGAGAAATTTACATTGACAGTTAGCCCTGCCTGAGGCTCAAATTTGCAATACCTCCTTGGCCAGTCATGATTCCCTCTCGCCTGAGCGGTAGGTGTTTGGTCTCCCATGTGAGAGACCCCGGGTTTGAAATCCTGGGTGTAATCGTTGCATTTAACACTTTCCATCAGCAGGGGACATAACACTACGGATTGCAGCTTTAATACCACTACTAGTAAAAATATGACACTTTAAAAACAAAAACATGCAAGGAAAATGGCACCACTAACTAAAAGGAACACAAGCAAGGAAAACAGGTAGACAAACATAGTAGTTAACTTTAATAAATGGAAGTCATGCACTGTGGACTTCGTTAACTCCCATGGCTCAGTCATTAACCACATAAGCCCTATTGTATACTTTGTCATACTGAATGATGGTGTTGTGTGCTGCTGTTCTCGGTTGTTTTTTTTTACTTGAAAGGTTTAACCTATAATAACATGGCTATAATAGGGACGGCAGGTTGAACGTGATTAGAGCCTACACAGCAACAATTCAGAAACAATATTTATGAATGTATATGTTGGTATTGTCTGCAGCTTGTGTGAACTGTGTCCGCTGGTCCAATAATGGCCTGTACCTGGCCTCAGGAGGCGACGACAAACTGGTCATGGTGTGGAAGAGAGCCGCGTATGTAACACACACAACTCCGATAACCACCATCAAACAAACATTCATACGTTACAGTCACTCTTATTAATCACTCATTCACTTGCCCTTTTTTCACTGTCATACACAAACACGCATATATACATGCACACAAACACATATTCATGCCTATGTCTGCTGTTACATGATTGTGTGTCCCTGTTAATGTAGCTTAATCGGACCCAGCACAGTGTTTGGCTCCAGCAGTAAGATGGCTAATGTGGAGCAGTGGAGATGTGTCACCATCCTGAGGAGCCATAGTGGAGGTAGGAGGACACACATTCTGTACCTTAACACAGTTCTGCACATGCACACCATGACGGCACATTGCTTTATAGCCAAGGTGGGTGTACTTTGTCAAGTAATGTGCATGTATTTGTGTGTTTAGATGTAATGGACGTAGCGTGGTCTCCTCATGATGTTTGGCTAGCCTCCTGCAGTGTGGACAACACCATTGTCATCTGGAACGCACGTAAATTCCCAGGTAGGAGACTGACCGGACAATGAAACTAACGCACCTCACCCTCCTTGACAAAAGGGCTGAACAGTTAGTCAAACAATCATAAAAATCACAATATGAACTGCTGCAATTTCCAAATTGAATAGTACAGGGGGATTTCAAAACTGACTTCTAAACTAAGTATTTTAGGTAATATTTGATCCATGAATCCAATACAATAATAATTTCACCCTTAAATGTGTACTAAAAGGACCATATGTTTTTTCATGTTAAGTCTAGAAGTCATATGCTGTATACTTTACAATACTGTCAATTTCCAGTTTTCTTGACATTCCAAGAAGCCATTGGTTTCCATTCATTTCAGCATCGTTGTGGTAGTTATACTGTGAACAGTAAACAGAGTCAGAATTGAAGTTTGACTTGAAAAAGATGAAATCGCAAATCTTATCGTAATTAAGTAATTTCTCCGCCCCCAGTCGTTCAGCCCCATTACATACTAACAAGCATTACAGACAGATTCTTACATCTAAATTACAGTATATGCATTATGCAATGTGTAAGTTAAGCATTAGACGGATGATAATGATGACAATGCTAATGTGTCTGTCTACCATGGATAATAAATGTAATTCTTTGCCGTCTATACCATGCAAGTTCACTACCTCTAGGAAATTATGCTACATTTAACCATTACCACACTGACTGAGATTGCACTGTACACCTTAGTTTGACACTTAATGTGTTTTTATCTTTCATTCATATGGCCTTCCTTTGATTTTGTATTATGGGTAGACATTTCCTGTTGCACAGTATTTACCGGCCAACTATAGAATTTCAGTTGTGCTCTAACCCGAAAGATAAACCTGTATTATGTGCTGACCGGTGGTGTCACTATACAATGTCTGATCTCATTTCTCTCTCAATCCCAACTCTCATCTTTTGTTCTTTCCTTTGCTCTGATCTTCCAGAGATGGTAACCTGCCTAAGGGGTCACACAGGGCTCGTTAAAGGCCTAACCTGGGATCCAGTGGGGAAATACATCGCCTCACAGGCAGACGACCACAGCCTCAAAGTCTGGAGAACCATGGACTGGCAGCTAGAAACCAACATTACCAAACCATTTAACGAGGTATAAACTAGTTTTCTCAGCCATTTACCGGACATAAAGCCTGTGTTGAATATGTTGTCCTCCAAATACAAGTTGTTTAATTTCAAATGAGAGAATCCATTACTGTTGAATGGTTGTAGTCATACCTTGCTCAAAAGTATGTAATCGTTAGTCAGATTTGGGGAAAATATATATTTTTTAATCTCTCTTGCACACACTTTGCCTTTCTCTTTCTTTGTCTCTTTGTTGTCACTGTCTCAATTTCTCCTTCCTACTCCTTCCCTCCCATGCCTCTCTCTTTCTCTCTCAGTGTGGCGGGACCACCCATGTCCTACGTCTGTCTTGGTCCCCAGATGGCCAGTACCTGGTTTCGGCCCACGCTATGAACAACTCTGGTCCCACAGCTCAGATCGTAGAGAGAGACGGCTGGAAGACCAACATGGATTTTGTTGGACACCGCAAAGCCGTTACTGTAGTGGTAAAGCTTTGTGTTTTTGTGTACACATTTGTAGTTTACCGGTATAATAATAATAATAATAATACTAGCTCAGATTTATAAAGTGCTTTTCGAAGTACCCAAAGTCGCTTTACAATTTACTATATTATACTATATTTTCTTTATATTATTTAATATAAAGAAAAGGAAGAAGATATGGGCCTTTTATAATCTTGATCTTAACCAGGACGACAGAGATGATGTTTTTGAGTGTGTCGTCTGTGTGTCTGTCTGTCCATCTGCAGCTAATCTTGCAAACTAATAGATTGCACACTGCCAGCAGCCCACAAATCAGGCAATTTCTTATTAATTAGTTATTTTCGTGAATTAATAACCTCAAACCCATTATCCCTCCAGCTATGGGAGTCAGACAAAATATAACACCAACGCATTTATAAACGTGATAGCTTATCCCCCAAACCCATTAATACATTAATGTCTTAATGTCTGTGCACATTCAACTCAGTCCGAGCAGTATAAGTTGAGCAGTATAAGTTTGTGTCCTGGTTCATCTTGGTTGCTACTCAATTAGTGACCAACAAAAGGCTGTAGTATGCTTTGTTGAAAATAATACAAGCTTGGTACTTACCTCAAACACAAATTCATTGCAAAAGTGCTCACAGTCATAAAATAAAAGTTAACATTTTAATATAATATTAAATCGAGGTAGAATTTATTATGACAGTCAATTTTTTTGAAACGTGGGACATTCAAAGACATTATTTTGTCCTATTAAACCATACTTTCTTTTTATTATTATCAGTGCAAAACACACATGGAGGACTGATCTTATCATGCTGCTTCCTTTTAGTTTGTAATTGTATTTCCTTCATAGCAGGTTGACACACTTTGGCTGCTATTATTATTATCATTAATATATTAATTTCATTTCTTAATTCCCGGGCTGATCTCTATTCCCATTCTGACCCTGTACAAACATAATTGGCTCAAGGCTACAACAATCAGCATCCTTCATTATATCCCTTCCTCCATTGCCCTGTACCCTTTTCATACATGCACACAACCCCAAAAGATAGTCATCCCATGCCTCTCACAGAAAGATGGAGGGAGGTAGGGAATGCCTCCTGCTGGAAAATCTCACTCTACTTTGTGCACCTCTCTACGTAGTTGTCAGTGCAGTCTTTTATTTTTTAAATATATTTGAATGTTGCACTTGAAATATATTTTTCTGTCAATTTGAAGCTCTTTAAATGTAATGGATATGTGTCCAATATCTCTGTCTCTCTCTCTAGAAATTCAACCCAAAGATCTTTAAAAAGAAACAGAAGAATGGGAGCTCTCCAAAGCCCAGTTGCCCCTACTGCTGCTGTGCTGTAGGCAGCAAAGACCGCTCCCTCTCTGTCTGGGTAAGTTGTAACTCCTTCACAACCTTTTGCCATTGCATCAAAACATCATGGCTACTTTTATTCTGATGGGAACCATTTTAACCCATTCAAACCGGGGAAGCATCTGTGTAACCACTTAATCCATATTTTATACTTTGGCTATTAAAAAATAGCAGATATACAAGCTCATAGCGCGGCACAGAGTGCTGCACTTCTGTATGAATTTGTAGATCTGCAATAAATAAAAAAATCTTGAACGTTTGTGCAAATATTTGAATATACATATTATTTTAAGGGGAATATTTTTTTACTCAAATCTTTGTTCTGGGGGGGGGTCCCTATTACAAAATATTTTGAGTTGGGGTCTGTGGCCAAATACATATAATTTTGGAGGTCCTTGACATGAAAGAGTTTGTGCACCACTGATATACGTTTTCTTTCTGATATACGTTTTCTTTCCATTTAGACCTCAGGTCTAAACGGGTTAACCAACCTGTCTGTCTGTCTGTCTGTCTCTGCTGTCTAGCTGACCTCTCTGAAGCGACCGTTGGTGGTGATCCATGATCTGTTTGATAAGTCCATCATGGACATTTCCTGGTGAGGGCTTCATATACAGTAGAGTTAGATACTTCATAAAGGCTTTACATAAAAGCTGACATGCTTAAGGGAGGGGTGTGCAAATTGCACAGGTATTCTAATGCAACCGTACAGAGGCCTAGGTCAACATTTTGTGTGTAATGTACTGTATGTGTGACTGTGTTGCGTGGTAGGACTCTGAACGGCTTGGGTATCTTGGTGTGCTCTATGGATGGTACAGTAGCCTACCTGGACTTCTCATTGGATGAACTGGGAGACCCACTCAATGAGGAGGAGAAGGTTAGGTCCTTTTCACACACACACACACACACACACACACACACACACACACACACACACACACACACACACACACACACACACACACACACACACACACACACACACACACACACTCTTCCCCTCTGTCCACCCTCTTATATCCTTCCATCATCAAAACATTGATGCTGTTTATCTTTCTTTCTTTGGTTCTTTCTTTCTACTGAGAATGCTCTGTTAATTAAAAACTCTCTGTCTTTTTCCTGCAGAACACCATTCACCAGAACATCTATGGCAAGAGCCTGGCTATAACCAACACAGAGGTCACACAGTTGTCCACCACCATCATAGAGAACCCAGAGATGCTCAAATATCAGCAGGAGCGTCAGAACTCCGCACAGGCCAATTCCGGGCCAGGTGGCAACGGCCCGGAGAGCGCGTCACCGAAACTGACCACTCTGATGAATGGAGAGTCCCTGGAGGACATTAGAAAGGTAGGCGAAGGGTTGTTGAGTTAACTTAACCTGGTTCTTGTATTTCCTTCCCCTCCCTGGCCTGTGTCTTATCGTTCTACTATCTGAATGAAAAATGCTTATAATCGTATATTAAAATTGGCGTGTGCGTGGACGTTACATTAAATGTCACAAAACATAACATCCGGATTGGATTGGCCAAGCTTTGCGTGACTTAGTGCTCTGATCGCTACGTGGCCTGAACATCTAGTTGTTTAAAAACAATTTAATAATGTGGAACTCTGGATCCACATGGGAATGGCGTGGCTCCGATGTGGACTCCAAATCTGAGACAATTAGAGACGTTTTCATCCCTAGAGCTCCATTGTCATTCTTTATAAAATTTAAGTTTAAATATTTCAAAAAGTATAAAACATGGTCAAAACAAGTGCAGGTACTTCTGTTGCCTACTGGCTGTGTACACAAGAAATGTGGTGCTGATCACACCAACTGACAGATGTTCGTAGACAGCTCTGAGGAGACGCACTGTTAAATGTGTGGGTTTAAGATGTTTCCATTGGAGAATTTTTCTTTTTTACATTGATATTGCAGGTAATATTCCTGCAGTACTCTGACATCAGTCATCTCCATGTTTGGGCAAAAACTCCAGATTTGGGAAAATTGGGGGGATCATAATGTTCTAGAGATGGCTGTCCCCTTCATTGACAACGCCGTAAAAAATAGAGAAAAAGTATGTGTTTGGTAAAGATGTGTATATACATATAGAATGTTACATTTTATCATGTTTAATCGTGTTCATCACAGAACCTTCTGAAGAAGCAAGTTGAGACGAGAACACCTGATGGCAGGAGACGAATCACACCGCTCTGTATTGCTCAGCTAGATACTGGGTCAGTATACACACGTGCATGGACTGACACATTTATGCATACACACTCTCTGTTTTTTTCCTCTGCTGAGAATGCACACATAAACCGCTTAAGCCCTATGACGAATAGCGATAATAGCCAATTTACAAAGCATCGCAATGCGCTGTGAGCTTGAAGAGCTTTTAAAAATGTGTGAATTCTGACATTTTCATTTTTCTTTTCAAAATGTTGGCCTATAATGACATAGCCAAAATAGGGACACTAGGTTGAAAGAGGTTAGCAATAAGACAAATCCACACAACACAATTACATTATGTGGCGATAAAGCAACGCAATCTTTTTTTTTTAAACTACCGGTACACACTGTAGGTCAATTGTTGACCGCAAATAAAGAGATCACATTATATGAATGAGGTAATCGTTTTGCTGTGACATACTCTGCAGCGATTTCTGTATTGTTTGTTCGTCACGTCCCCAGGTGTTTAAATATCTTAAGGGTGACAGTAGGGTTCATTAAGATTATTTTTTTTCCGGGGCTTTTTATACCTTTATTTAGAGAGGGACAGGGAAAGTAGGCTGACAGGAAATGGGGATAGAGATGGGGGGTGACATGCAGCAAAGGTCGTCGGGAACGGGAGTCGAACCCGCGACACGCTGTCAGGCTGGCATTGCAGCCTAGGGTGCCTGGACCGTCACGCTACGGCCCAGGCCGACAGTAGGGTTCATTGACCAGGGAGCATGAAGGTGCACAGTAAATTCCATGGCAGTCTAGCCGGTAATTTATGAGATATCCTATTTTTGGTCCAAAGTGACAGACAGACGGGCCGACATCGGAATCATCTTTATTGTCACATCACAGGTTTACAGGTGTAAAACAGTGGGTGAAATTCGTTTTTGTGCAAGCTCCATCATTTTTGATTGTTTCCAGAAAGAGAAAGAAAAGAAAGGGGAGGGGGGGACGACAGGGGGCCGCAAGTGAGGCTACAAACACCCACAAACATGATCACGAATCCAGATAGAATCAGTATTGAAACTTCTCTGTCTTTCCAGTGATTTCTCTCCAGCACTGTTCAACAGTGTACCCATCCTACCTGGCTCCTCAATGCCCAGCCACCTGACCCCACAGCTCAGCTCTGACTCTAGCCAAGGACAAGGCGGCTCTCTGGGGTTGAGGCCCGGTCATGAGTGCCTCCTGACTTCACCTCCACCCAACAACACGGCCAAGGGCCTGGAAGACAACAATAATGGGTAGGGACATGGGTTTTATATATTAAATATCTTATTTTACAATTTAGGCATTTTAACAGAGTAATTTACAAAGTGCAAGGTCAGAGCAGGCGCCATGAACCCTAGTCCAGTGGTTCTCAACCTGTGGGTCGGGACCCCCGGGGGGTCCCCACATGATTTTGGGGGGGTCCACAGATGACAGCGAAGTGACAATTTAAGGACTTTTAAGACCTTTTTAATACCTAAAAAAAAAAGGCCTTTACTGCATCAAAAGTAATCAACAAACTATACTATAAAAACTGGAAAGTAATATAAGAAAGAGGCAAACATTTTGAAAATAGCCGATCTACAAGCTCACAACGCCTCGCGTTAGATCTGCTATTTTCACAATATTTATCTATCGAACCGAGTCAAATTAAATGTAATGCCTCAACTCCTACAATTCTAAGTGCTTGTCAGCGTGTGGGGGGGGGGGGTCCCCAGTTCAAATATGATTATTTTGGGGGGTCGCGGCGTGAAAAGGTTGAGAACCGATGCCCTAGTCAACCAGCAGCAATAGTCAAGGAATTGGAAGTGCTAAGAAAATAAGTGTGCAAAAAAGGTAATTAAATAACAGCTAGCAGCTACCTATGTAATTAGTCAATATAAGTAATTTTTATCATGTCTCCACCTATTTTACGGTGTTACAATTTCTAGTATAATATCCTGTTCTATTTTTGGTTGTCCTCTCATTTATTGTTTGTTTCAGGATTTATTTATTTCTGCACTTCTCTTCTGTCCTCTTTCTTTCTCTCTCAATGTCTAGCTAAGTGGGCATCTATGTTCTCTGATCTCTTTTGCTTTTTAATGGTTTACTTTACACCTTTCTCTCCGTCTTGCAGAGTGAAGCCCAATCTGTTGTTGACCTCTGCCTCTAAAATTGAGCCAATGAAAGCTCTTGACTCCAGGTTCACGGAAAGGTCAAAGGCCACGTCGGGGGTCACTGCTGCCATCTCCTCCACTGCAGGTCTCACACCACTAGACAGGTGATTGGCTAACACAGTGATTCTCAATCCTTTTAATTTCAGAAACCCACAATTAGATATGCATTACACCACGTACCCCCATTTGATAGTTTTTTTTTTTTAAATCTCTGGTACCTGTAAAATCCTCAGTGTTACTCATTGAATTGTACAAATGGAACCAAATCATTTGGTTCCAATTGTACAATGTCAGAGCTACAGACCCGTAAGAGTCCATTTGGACCCCCGGTGGTCCCCGGACCCGACGTTGAGAGCCAGTGGGCTAACGATGTCGGATGACGTATTTAGCTACAAACACTTTGTATTTGCCTATGTTGCTTAGCAACAGCATTCAGAATCAGGAGATGTTAAAGAATTCTTCCATTAAGTAAGTGAGCTTGAATTTATTGTCCATTTTCTTTTGTCATTTGGAGGATAAAATTGGACAAAATTGTTTCATATCACACAGTGTAAATGTCCTTTTAAAGATGCAAATTAAAGTAAAGAATTACAATACAAACATCTAATCACCCTCCTAAAGTCTTTCAAGAATCAACAACCACGCAAGCTGAAGTATTATGAGTAAAATGTATCTGTGAGCAATGGTATCTTGAAGGCTATGTGAGTGTAAAGAAAATAATATACTATACAAAAAAATAATCATCCTATCTATTATTCCAGGGCAAAAGATGCCACTTCTGTCCTAAAAGACATCAAATTAAAAGAAGACACCAGCAGCGACAGTGAGGACAAAATGGCCACCATCAACAAGAACCTTTCGTTCACCAAGAGGAAAGCAGACCTGATGGAGTGTAGCGAGGTGGTGGAGAAGAGAAAGAAGGGAAGGCCACGGAAAGACAAGATGGCCAATTCCATGTCACAACCCTTTCCTCAGGTAGGAAACACTTGTTGAAGGAGAAAGGAGTGGATGACTAAAATGAGAGTCACGGTATGCACTGGCCAAGATGCGGGATATACGTATCACTCATTCCATGGACAGCACAGGACAAAACACAACAGACTGACTACCTTAAGCATTCCAGCTGAGAACCCAATTAAAATCATAACGGATTAAAACAATCTGTATACAAACGTCATATTGTACACTCCAATACAATAGACATCTGAAATAATCACATTTACAAATAATCACATTTTACATCGCATCCAAAATCACTGAGTTACACTAGAGAAAATGAGTTTACTTGACCATGACCTGAACTGTAAAACATCTCACCTGGACACGACTTAAATTGCAATCAAGGCTGATATTACGCAGGAAAGACGACTTTTAAACACTTGAACCCTAGCGTCCCCTATTCAGTGTGGAACATTCGCCGGAAATAATAGATAAACGCTCGTTCCAACTCTTGCTGCCAACTAGCTATGACGCATACGGCTGGACTTCGTCACCTTCATTTCTGATGTAAAGAAAGAAAGATGGATGGACGGATGGATGGAAGGAGAGATCACTAGACGGACGGGTAACTAACGTGTGTCCATCTCTCTACCAGGTGACCTTTCCATCAGACAGGGAGCCTGTCAGACTAGCAGCTCCTGTAGCTCCTGTAGTTCTCAAACTACCCACACCCAGCACAAAGAAGTCATTCAGCTTGCAGGTAAAAAAAAACTAAAACAGTGTGTGTGTACAGTATTTGTACGTGTGTCCCCACAAGTATAGAATCATTTGAGTTGTAGACATTATGGGGACCATTTTCCTGGTCCTCACAAGATTTGGTTATTTTTAGAATTAGGCGTACAATTAGGAGTTATGCCTCATTAATACTTAGTTGCATGCCGGTGTCATGCACCAAAAATAGCCAATCTACAAGCCCAAGCTTGTAGATCTGCTATTTTCGGCTTTAGGGCTAGAGTTAAAAATGGCAAAAAAAAGAAACAAAAATGCCATTCATAATTTCCTACAATGTTGATGTCCTCACAAGTGTTATAATACGCGTGTGTCTGTGTGTGTTATTGCTAATATTTTGTACGTCACTCGGTGTAAGGGCGTCGGCTAAGCACCTTCCATGTTAACTCATTCACTGCCACTGACGTAATAAACGTAATTATTCCCGTTTACCAAACCTGCCACAGACGTAAAAAACGTAATTATTAATAAAAAAATAAAAAAAAATCTTTTTTTTAATTTTATTTTATTTTATTTTTTGACCCAAAGACCAAGGAGATATGATTTTTCGAAGGAAAAGACTCCCATCCACTTCCTTGTTAACTTAAAGCTTAAAAATTCTGTATCTCAGCTCCTGAGGACTTTTTTTTCAATGAAAAATCTCTGGCAGTGGGCAAACGCGGCCGGCAATAAGTCTGGCAGTGAATGAGTTAAATGTGTGTGTGTGTGTACAGGTGAGCTAAGTACCTTCCATGTTAAATGTGTGTGTACAGGTGAGCTAAGTACCTTCCATGTTAAATGTGTGTGTACAGGTGAGCATGGAGCCTTCTGTTTTCCTGGAGGTGGAGAACGAGGTGTCACAGGTGGCTCACACTAAACTCAGCCAGCTGCGGTGCAGCAGAGACGGCCGGGACTGGGACACCCTCCTACCCAGCTCTGTCATTACTGCTGCTGGGAGCAGGTAGGACACACTCAGGAATGGCTTGGTTGTGTGGCAAAAGCATTGTATATATCAGTGGTTCTCAAACCTTTGAATTTCAAGGACCTCCCAGTTTGGTAAGCATAGGGCCACTGACCCTGAATAACTCAAGAGGGTGTGCAAAATGGAACCAAATGGATTGGTTCCATCTGTACACTCTCATTCTCACTCTCAGAGTTAGAGTCTGTAACTACGTTTCGATTCAGTGATTTAGTCGATACGATAGATGAACAATACAGGACAGGTTAGTTTAGAACGATACGATTCGATTCAATGATTTAAAATCAATATAGTAACTATTTATTTAACCAAAGATTCTGTGTGAAAAATAAATACCTGGATACTGGATATAAACCCCTCTTTCTCTTTTTTCTTCTTAACTCTCTCAGTGCCAATGAAATAAAACAATTATTGCGAACTGTGCCAAGATTTTTTTTGTTTTTTTCAAAGTAAAAAAAAAGTGCTTAGGAAGCGAGATACAGCCTTTTTCAGTTGTAAGTTAAACAAGGAGTGGATGGAGCTGCAAATCTTCAGATAATGATATCTTGGGTTCTGAACACTTAAAAAAAAAAAAAAAAAAATTGTTTTTTTTTTAAACTCTGGATTTTTCGTTCTGGCAGGGAGGGTATACATTAAAAACTCGGGATAACTCGGGGTCTGGCACTGAGAGAGTTAAAAGTACTTAGTATTGATATAATTGATTATTTGCATTGCAAAACGATTCGATACGATACAAAGTCAAACGATACGATATTTAGCTGTTTGCATATCGATATAGTAGATCGTTGAAAATTCAAAACGATTTTTCGATGCAGTTACTATATCGTTACACCTCTATTACAGACCTATAAGGGCAATTTGATTCCTAACTATCAGTCCCCAATGTGACCCCCCCCCCCCACACACACACTCACACACACACACACACACTGGTTTATATTACAATTGGTGCCCCAAAGTCTTCTGTTTATGAATGCTTATTTTGGGTGTCATTTCTAGATTGTCCCTTTTTGTGTACTTTTGTGAAATGCATCAATCACTCTTTATTCATATATTCATTCACCCATCCGTTCTGCTCTCCACAAGTGACGTCATTGCGGTGGCGTGCGAGGACAGGATGTTGTCGGTGTTCTCTTCCTGTGGACGGCGGCTGCTTCCCGCCATCCAGTTGGCCACGCCCATGTCTGCTCTGCAATGTTCTGGTTTCTACGTCATGGCCATAACCGCCGGAGCTACGCTATCTGTCTGGTCAGTCAACACAACACACGCATGCAAACACGGGACAAAAACATGCACATAGAGACGGATACGCAAACACGGAAGGGATTATTTTAAGGGTTTAACCCATTGAGACCTGAAGCCGATTCTACGCGTCTCCTAAATCCCAACAGTTTTCTGAAAAACGTATGTTTCTATATCAGTGGTGCTCAATCTTTTTCATGTCAAGGACCCCCACAATGATATGTATTTGGCCGCGGACCCCCACCAAATATTTTGTTCCAGGGACCCCCAGAAGCAAAGATTTGAGTTAAAAATGTTCGCTTTAAAAACATATATATTCAAAGATTTGCACACATGTTCACGATTAAAAAAAATAGCAGATCTACAAGTTCGTAGCGCGGCACTCGGTGCCGCGCTATGAACTTGTATATCTGCTATTTTTGAATTGCCCAAAGTGTAAAATAATGCTTTTTTAGCTCAAATCAAAAGATTACACAGTTCCAGGTCTTAATGGGTTAAAGTGAGGGTACAAGCAGCAAAATGCAGGTGTGGTAGCCTAGGTCCGCAAATACTGTGGCAATAATAAAGATATAATAATAAGATGAAGCTCCATGAAGAATTTCTGTACAGATACATTTGTATGTATTGTATACTCTGTCCAATATGGGTTTCTCTTCTTTAGGGATGTCCAGAAGCAGACAGTGCTGGTGAAGAATGAATCTCTACACACTATTCTAACAGGTATACAGAATGCTTGTAATGATGCCGCTTGTAATGATGATAATACTAATAATGAACCACCAGAAAAAGTGATCTTAAGGGTCCATTTGGTTACCAACTCTCCATCATTCAAGCTGGGGACCACCTGGAAACTCCTCAAGGACCCACTGGTGGTCCCCGGACCACTGGTTGAGAACCACTGCTCTATTCCATTCCCTGTCTCCCTCTCACCTGTCTGCTTCCTGGTCTTCTCCTCTCTGGGTCAATCCACACATGTCCGTTCGCGACCGTACGGACGGCCGGAAGTCCCATCCACTCCCATGTTTTAAAAAAAACGGAAAGACGGACGTGATCCGGTCCGGAAAACGCACATCCGTGTTCCGCTTTTCAATGAGTAACAGACAGAAATGGCCGGATCCGGAACAAGGGCTTCCGTCTCGTAGCGTACCGTTTCACGCCAGCAAACGGAGATGTGTGGATTGACCCACTCTTCTTCTTTCTCCTCCCTCCTTCCCTGGTACCTAGGTTCAGACACTACAGTGTCTCAGTCTCTGCTGACTCAGCAGGGTGTCCCAGTCATTGGCCTGTCCAACGGGAAGTCCTACAGCTATAACTCCTCCATGGAGATATGGTAAGACCATGAAACAGTCACAGCTTGAATCCAATTGACACTGTCTTTGACTGTTTGTTAGACACACAAGACCGTTGCATTGCATTATTTCTCTTATATAATACCAGCTGAGTTTGTATTGATCCTACAATCTCTTAAAAACAGCGTGAGATTCCTTTTTGTTATTAACGCGGTAGTTCCTGGCCAAACAGGAAACCGGTGCGGTAGTTCCTGGCCAAACAGGAAACCGGTGCATTTCCGTTTCCGTTTTCCGGCCGGATGACGTCATTTTCGCGGGAAAGGCTCACCGAGCCACCTTTTCAATATAAATTATAATAGAAAAGGCTTTCGGGGGTGAAATTCATTGAGTGGGTGTTGTGAAACACTAGCCACTCACAAAAGATATACAATTTAACTTTAGTTTTGTTGAAAAAGTTACCCAGTATTACTTTAAGCATCCATGGAGATCAAAGTTCTTAAATGTAAAATGTCATTTTGTTGTGGATTTCACGTTGACCCGTAGACTGTAGACTAACGCTACCGTATGGAATGCTATAGAACTGTGTAAAGACATTAAACTTCATAGCCATGGTATATGGTTATTATACCACACCTATCAACCTATCAGATTTCACCCACGTTTTTATAAAGAACTGATATACAGATCATTATTGTGGGCATTCACTCGGGTTATCACATACTAACTGTACTCATAGCCTTATTTATTCAAAAAGAAAGACTATCTAATCAACACTTTAGCTTTACAAACAGTTTGGCGATTGGCTACGAACATGGCAGGTGCTGCTAGCGGACCTTTGCATATCAACACTTTTTCAGCGCGCAGGCATTCTGTAAACGTCTACGGTTGCGGTTTTCCATTCTGTTTTTGGTTTGTTTGCACCGGGATAAGGTCCCGTGCTTCCTCTCCGGTAATGAATTCTACCACTCGGCGTGACTGTGTAAGCTTGCATTGCTTGATCAGTTTTTGGTCGCTGATAATTGTTATCAGCCCTAGGGCTGTTATGGCTTATCACCCTCTCTGTCATTTTATAACTCAAATTCAGGCTGGCTATGTGATAAATAAATAATTAATCATTCTCTCTCTGTCAGGACTCTGATAGCAGATAAAGGAGACTCTTTGGTCCAGTGTGCAGACTTCAGGAGCTGCCTGCCTACCCATGATGCTCCTGTGTCATCGGGACCACTGGCCATCATGCAGGGACGCAACCTCAAGTACTATATGTTATATGTATACTATTACACTTACATTACATTACAGTCATTTAGCAGACGCTTTCATCCAAAGCGACTTACAATAAGTGCATTCAACATAGGTAGGGAACGAAACTACTAACCACCAGAAGTCTTAAGTGCAATTTTCTTCTTAAACATGCAACTAAGAATATACCTAGCGCTAAGGTAAAAATGCAATATATCAGCTACCCACTTTCTTAAACAGATGAGACAACTAGCAAAATCAACTTACATACAGAGATGTTGTACACACACCTACTGTACACAGCACACTGCTGTACACTAAAGTGCTTGATATACTTCGTTGTTGCATGCAGTGTTGCGCACCGAAAATAGCCGATCTACAATCTCACAACACGTCATGCTGCAACGTGTAGCATGTTTTCGGTGCACAACTAATTAACCTATTTTCGGTGCGCAACTTCAGCACTTAACTAATTATGAATCAGGATTAAAGCTTATCTAAGGACTGAACATTTTTACCTGGTCCAAACAAACAAAAACAACAAAACAATGTGCTTATATTGCCATAGTTTTTTATTGATCTTTATGTCCCATACCCCAGCTACATAAATTACCCGTCTCAACTCGGGAGTTGAAATGTCACTAGGATGATGTTTAGGGCTACAACTATCGATTATTTTGTTAGCAATTATTCTATTGATAACTTTTTCGATTAATCGAATAATTGAGAAGCAATGTTTTTAAATCTATCAAAACAATTATATTTTAAGTGTCATGCAAAAATAGTGAAAATATCAGATCTACAAGCTCACAACCTTGTAGTGAGCTGTAGTGAGCTTGTAGTCGATTGTTAATTGATTATTTTATTCAATTATAGATTATCGATAAAATAAAACAATATATTGAATGGAATCAATCAACTGTTGCACACCTAATGATGTTATCCTTATGAGTACTCTCATGAATAATAATAATAATCCTCCTATAATTTGAGTAACCTCTGTTTGTCTGTCGTGTGTGTGTAGTGGTGAAGCTACCCGGTTCTCCTCAGTGGCTGGAGCAATTGCTCTGATTTTGCACACAGCCATTGACCATTACCATCTGAACTTAACTGTGAAGCCCGTTTTTCAATTTCATCAAATCTCAGCTTCTTATTAGCGTTTATGTGTACAAGAATGTCGCCATGGTTACGGGGCTGCCCAGCTGTGGGATGGCCCCGCTGGCTATGGGACGAACTGCCTCCCGGGTTGCCAGATCATGTGCGCATATCCCCCCACGGATGCGTCGACCGGGTATGGTCTAGTAAATAATAATTTGTATTACTTTTCATTATGACCTATATTTCTCTCTCGCCCCCCTCTGTCCTCCCAGCGCTGGCCGTCTGGCGTCTCGTCTCTCCTCCACCCCCCACCAGCTCCAGCAGAGCATGACCTTGGCCTTCCTGGAGAACCAGCTGGCCTCCGCTCTAACTCTGCTCTCCGCCCAAGAGTACCGGTACTGGTTGCTCATCTACGCTCGCTTCCTCGTTAATGAAGGTACGGGAGACATTTTCTTTTAGGTTGTGGCTCCAGTGATCTGAGAGAGGGAGTGTGAGTGTGTGAGAGTGCATGCTTGTGCACCTACGTGCGTGTCCAGGGCTAATCTCACAAATCACTGGGCCGATCAGCACCAGATTCCTTGTGCATAGTGCCAGTAGGCCCAGGAAGTAAATCCCTGACTATTTGATCACGTTTTATACTTTTTGAAATTTTTATTTTATTCATTTGGAAATCAATTTAGGGAAAAATAACTCCATATTTGGAAATCAATATGACTTGACATGATGTTGCTGTTGATGTTGCTGATGTTATCAATAAGACGTCACCAACATGATGCCAATAACCCCAGCAAGACTGGTCAAGCACCTCTCTCGCTCGCTCTATGTACATATACATATATAGTTTTTTAGCGGCGCTAGCCGCTCTGGATCCTGCTCTATACCTGACTTTGTCCGTGTTCACCGTCAACGTTCTGATTGGTCAGACCCGTCAACGTTCTGATTGGTCAGACCCGTCAAAGTGATTGGTCAAGCTTCATGTGACACATGGCTATAAACACATTATAAACACATATCGATGACAAAATGTATCAAAGGCGCCGCTACCTTCACACAGGGTGTGATTTTTTTATTTATGTTTTACTAATTGATTTCTCTTCCTCAGGCTCAGAGTATCGTCTCAGAGAGTTGTGTAAGGACCTGCTGGGGCCGGTTCATAAGTCTGCTGCTACATCCTGGGAACCCATCACTCTGGTAAGAACAGACTTGATTATCCCACTTATACCATGATATGATACTGAAAAGTTGTAGTCCTCGCTTTACAGTAGCTCTTTATTTATAAATGTTTCCTTCCATGAAAAAGTCCCCCCCTCCTCTGCTAAACCAAACAGCAAAATAGAAAAATAAAGGTGTGTGCGTGTTGTTTGTTTCGTGTGCGTGTGTGTAGGGTCTACGTAAACGTGAGCTGCTTCTGGAGGTGCTGCCAGTCATCGGTCAGAACCTTAGATTCCAGAGACTGTTCACAGAATACCAGGACCAACTGGAACTCCTCCGCCAGAAATAAAAGCTGTAGAGACACACACACACACACACACACACACACACACACACACACACACACACAAAAGCAGACTGGCATGGTTCAGACAGGCTTAACTCTGAAATCTGTCCCAACTGTCTAACTGGGTACATGCAGAACGGTTTGGGTCCCTCTATGCTTTTTGTCTGGCTAGCCACACCTTTATATATTATGAATTGAAAATGTTAAACATGGTCAGTACACTTGTATTTGAATGAACAGTCACAAAAGGCCATTTGCCACGAGTGGAAAAGTGGAAAAGGCTATCTTTATTTTCATCAGTGGTTTGGATGAAGAGTTCCACAACAGATCTGTGTCCCAACCGTAGTTTTCATTTCCCTACAAAATACTGCTTTACTGAACGAAGCACTTCTGGACTGCCCCTTAATCATGCATTTGTCATACTTATATTCATGTATAGAAGCAATATGTTTGAACCAAAGTGATGCCTTGAAATGTAAAAATGAGAATTGACAAGTGTATTCTCTGGGATGGGACCTGTGAAAACTAATATTGCAAGAGATTTCAAATATTTGAAGGGGGTAATGGAGCTCTTGATTTTGGTTACCTTACAGCCAGGTGACTTTAACCCTTAAAAACATGAGTGCACGAGTTAAAAGTGCACTTCAAGCAGCTCAAATGTTTCAGAATGTCTTCGAGGATTTGAGTCTGCATTAGCTGCTTATGATTGGCTGTGGATGAGACAATGCGAAGCACAAAGTAAATCTTTGGAGAAATATCAGAAAGTGGTTACACTCCTTCGTTTTCTATGTCATAATCACTTCTCTACATAAAGTTGGATTTTTCATTCTGCTCTTCAAAGCATTTTAAGATCAGAATTAAGTGTTAGGTTTCAAATATCGAAAAAGACTTGAAGAGCACTTGTCTTGTTTCCTTTCTTAATAGATTTTGTTTACCCTTTTGTGGCTGAACAAAGTCTGTATAATTAAATCAAGCACATCTCAGGCTGCAGATATTAAAAGCTGTATGAAAATGGATATTTGAGTTAGTCTGTTCCAAAATGAGATGTTCACCATTTGAAAAATTGACACCTGTTCTTACAAAATGATCGATGGCACAAAGTAAAGAAAAAAAATATTTATCACCCGGGCAGTCAACGTTTCCCGAGCCCTCGAATCGAGGGCAGACAGATCAGCACGAGCTTGCCCAAGATATCACATACCCATAGCTTTATTACAAATACAAGAAAATAGTCTTAAAGTTTGATCAAAGATTTATTAGCAGGTCATTTACTTAACTGCTTGCCCCATGAATACAATAATATAGTCCAGCTGCGAATTTCTAGTGGTATGGAGAGAGAGTTTACGTGGAACACAGAAGGCATGTTACTTAACCTGTGTTGTCACACAGACATTCTGTTAACCGTTGAGGGTTCCACTCCGTTTCGGTCCTTTGCATACGGATAAAACACAATCTGAAACAATTTGCCTGACGGACAAGGACAAGTTATTTGCATGTTTGACATAGTGCGGCTTCATTAAGCTACATGTTTTCAAGGAGGCCACCAGGCAGCGCCAGGGGGGCAATTGGAAAATTGCCCCCCTGGAAAAAAGAAACAAGTAAAATGGCGGATGTACAACGTGACGTGTTGTGATCGGCCATTTCGTAATCAGCAAAAGTTAAAATAAAACTGCAAGCGCACGCTGCAGTTTCACCATGAACCACCTCGTTGTGGAAGAAACTCGGCATGTTTATACATGGCTGCCATGGTTGCTGCGTTGATCAAATGCTATTTTCTCCTGGTCTATGTGACTAAATAAGGCTATGGGTATGTGATAAACAAATTATGGACATTCGTCGTAGACCATAACCACCAACATCGGGCCAATGATGATTGCCTTGGATGATATTACACAGTCAATTCCCTGGTTGACACAGAGACGGGATGGATCCTGTACCTTCAGCTAATGATTGCCCTTTCAAAAATGGTTATGACATTTTGGAATAGAGTCCATAGATCCATCATCATACAGTACATCACACTCTTCAGGCTGCTCTGTTGACTTAATCACATATAGTACTACTCTTTACCAACATGGGTGGGTGATGACTAGGTATATTTATAGGAACTGATTAACTGTAAGTCCATCACAATTAAATGGGATCTTAACCCATTCAATCCGGGAACGCGTCATTTTAGATTTCTTTGGGCTATTCAAAAATAGCAGATATACAAGCTCATACTGTAGGTGCCGCGCTATGAGCTTGTAGATCTGCTATTTTTGAACAACCGTGAACATTTTTGCAAATCTTTGAATATATATGATATATATTTTTAAAGCAAAACATTTTAACTCAAATCTTTGCGTCTGGGGATTCTACAAATGTCTTCTAAATCCTTTTTCTATTTTGAAAAAACTTAGGTTGCTATAATATGTATGTATTTGGCCGCCAAAATATTTTGTTCCAGGGACCCCCAGAAGCAAATATTGGAGTTAAAAATGTTCACTTTAAAATAATATGTATATTCAAAGATTTGCACACATTTTCACGATTTTTCAAAAACAATAGCAGATCTACATGCTCATAGCGCTGCACTCGGTGCAGCGCTATGAGCTTGTATATCTGCTATTTTTTAATAGCCAAAGAAATCTAAAATGACACAGATGCGTTCCCGCATCTTAATGGATTAACAGATTCTCCAAAAATCCTGAATGAAACCTGAAAAATCACTTCCCTTTTTTAGGTCAAGTTTATTTTTTGTTGTCTAGTCCCCTGTTGTCTATTTTGTACATAGAATGTAATTGGTGCTACACCCAGGACATGCCTGAGCCCAGTAAAGGCTGTAAGGCAGAGATTCTGATCCCTCCTAACCTTGCACGTCCGCTGCCTCTCATCGCTTAAAGGGATAGTTCACCCAAAAAAATACTTATTTTCTATCAATTACACACCCCCATGAAGCCTTGAATTCATGGATATTTTTTAGTTTTTGTCGCATTCCTGAGCCAATAATTTGATGACCGGAGTCTCCAGAGACTCCGGTCATCAAATTATTGGCTCAGGAATGCGACAAAAACAAAAAATCCCCCTGAATTCAAGGCTCCATAAGGTGAGTAATCGATAGAAAAAATGTCATTTTGGGGGTGAACTATCCCTTTAACTGGGATGATGATTGCTTAGTTTTTTGGGGGGAGTTGTGAAAATGACCACCAGGATGAAGAATCATGAAAATAATAACTAAATCATGTAAACGTTCAACTCAAATAAGACGAGATGAATTGATTCCAAGTTACAGTTGGATGCATTTTACCTAACCGTGGCATTATGGTCTCTCCCCTTCCTCCACCTGTGCGCCCTCCTCCCCTCCGTTGCCCTCACTGTACAGATAAAGGGACAATTTAACCTGTAAAGGATTATTGTTTGATATATTGTACTGTGCAATAAGAAAAGCAAGCACTGCGAGAATGACAGACAAGATCACGGAACAGAAAGACGAAGAGGAGTCTGGAGACATTCCTCTACTTGTTCGTCTGTCTATGTCTCAGAGAGAAATAGGATGTCCCTTTGTATTCTTTACTAATTCTGTACAGCTTTTATTTCTTTCTCGCTTTACTTTCGTCATTTGCGTCATTTTTAAATGTTTGTACAAGGCAACTTTGTCTCTTTCCATTTTCTACAAAACAGGAAAGACTTGCGGAGCTGAAATTTGTGTTTTTTGGAAAAGTGGAAAAATAAACAATGGAAGAATGTTGAGGTTTTGGTAACATTGGCCCTGGCTTTCTGTTCTTAAGCATCTATGGCAAGGACTTGAGTGAACCAATAATGTACGTGTCAGTAGGCGGTATGAGGTGACCAATGCTGATACTAAAACAAAGTAAATGAGCTGAAATTATGAACAGCGGGTGTTCAGATAGGTAAACTGTCTGAAAAACTGATTATTTAAATTGAATCGAAGCAAGAAAAAGCGAGCAGGCACAAAAAAGACATGCGGCTCTCTGAGGTAGTGACTGTGGTTAACCTTAAGACCACCTCCTAACCATGCAACCATTTCAGTTGAGGGCTTTGCTATGACAGAAAGTTGACCTGAGACTTTCCTGAGATTATTTTACGCAGACAACTATCAAGTTACCTTTGTCATTAAGCTTTGTGTTCAGCTGTCAATTCAGTGCTTGATAACTGTCTCTTGCTAATGGTAGGCCAGTTAACACTTCACCAGAATAAGTTACATTTTAGATATGTACCTGACTATGGCAACCTGTCAAACAAACTATATGATTTGAAAGACTCTGTTACAGTGACGTGTATTATTTGAAAACTTAAGTAATTAGTTGAGTAAAAGTAAAAACGTATTGGCATCAGAATGTACTTAAAAAGCAAAAGTACTCGATTTTTTTTTAAATATTGCCAATTACCTATTTCCGAATAGAGGAATTACAAAACCGGGCTCACATTGTGCTTGTGCATTGTTTAGTTTTTGATGGATTGAATACTTTATTAACAGTTTGCAAACAGTACAGTTGTATGATTTTACAATGATCAACAACAATGCACAAGCACAATATTTAGGCCTGTTCATTTCATATTGGCAACTGCTAGTTTCAGGACATACAATGATAAAATAAACCTTTAGAAACGTATTGGCCATCTGATTGTCCGTCGCTCGCTGTCAATTGGATCCAGTCGCTGCTTATTTTAAGAAGAGAGAACATTAGGCAAAGGAGCCATGTACGCGTGCATTGAGTTCAATGAGAGCCAGGTGGAAGCGTATGAATAAACACTATATTTGAATGATTGCAATCTTTGTCAAATAATCGGTTAGGGAAATAAACTAAGACATAATACACTTTGTACACATATCCATGTTATCCAGCTTGCTGTAAAGATATACTATATACTACTAGGGAAAATATTTCTAGGGAGGGTGGTTGCATAGTCTCTGAACTAATAGGCAAAGCAATGAATGTGCTTTGAATACTATCATTCCAGTTAAGAATAGATAAGCCTACTTTTTTTTTTGCTGCATATTATTGCAGAGCTCATCTTACTGGTGTACTCTGTACAGTCATGGGTAAGGGTGCAGGCTGCTGCCAAGACCTTCTGCACTGTTTCTTTGATTATGAAACACCCAAAACATTGGTAATTGAAAGCAAAAGTGTAGGATGCGTCTTCAGATTGGTGCAGCTGTTGGTTGTCCTTTATGTGATCGGGTAAGTAAGGCTTTATCTTACAATAAATGGGCATGCATTCCCAATTTGTATTGTTTCCGACTTACATCGTTCCCAATAGGTCTAGTGTAGATTAATAAGATAAAGGTTGTGTTGACATGTTCTCTGTCTTGTAGATTGAAGTTACTGCTTTATATATAGCAACATCTAAAATAAATAACACGGATGAAAGGTATAACAATGTATAAGTTTAACAGGTCTAAACTAAGTATATCTTGACCTGTAATAAGGTCAAATTTGAATCCCCAACAAAATCAAATGAGAACCATTTTGATTTAACTGTTTTTAGCTGTTCTGTTAGATATATGTTAAATGTTAGATTTTCATGTTAAATTTGTCTGTCCACTATATGTACTGTCAACAGGTATGTATGTGTAGTTCAAAAGGGCTACCAGGAGACAGACACTGTCATTAGTACTATCACTACTAAAGTGAAAGGAAATGCCATGTCCAACACATCTGACATGGGGCCTTGGTTTTGGGATGTGGCTGATTATATTATTCCTCCTCAGGTATTTTAACTTGATATTTGCAGAAAGCTTATACTATTGCACATGAGTCACAGACATGAATATAGAGTGTGTATACACACACACACACACACACACACACACACACACACACACACACACACACACACACACACACACACACAGAGCCTCAAGGAATATGCATAATCCATACATGCTTTTGAAGCAATAGAGAAAGCATAACATACACCTATTGCAGAATGATGATTTATATATGCCTGTAAGGTATTTTCACTTCTGTGCTGTAACAATGACTATGCTCTTTTGTATAAAGGCCGATCGATCATTTTTTGTGCTGACAAATGCCATTTTCACCGCCAATCAAACCCAGGCAGCCTGTCCTGATGTGAGTGTCTGTTGTTGATCATTCTTCCTGACTCACCTGTACAAAGGGGTGTAACAATAGTTATCATTAGTAATGCATTGCATTAAATGTAATTACATAATTATGGATTTATATACATACTGTATATACATACAGTATGTGCTATATATATATGTATTCTCTCCTCCAGTTTCCAAATCCATCTAACATTTGCACTGATGACTACGACTGCACTGAGGGAAAGAATGATCCTCGAGGGAGTGGTAAGGCTGCTTACTCTAGAACATAATGAATGGATGGAATAGGACACATCTCATATGGGTCTGTATAGTGTGTAGCAAAAGATCCTGAAGGGGGCGTCAACAAGTGTCACTTGGTAGCGGCGGACATCTTGGTGGGTCATAAACAAAACAAAATCTACAAAGTAACTAATAACTAAAGTTTTCAAATAATTGTAGTGGAGTAAAAGTACAATATTTGCCGTTGAGATGTAGTGGAGTAGAAGTAAAAGTAGGCCTACTGGAAATTGTAAATACTCAAAGTACAAAAACCTCAACATTTTTCTTTCCACCACTGATGTTAATTCAACTCTACAGTTACAAATGGATAAACAAACACTAAGGTTTTCATTGGGCATGTTTCCTCTTGCCATGTTATTATCAATGGTGTTATCTGATATCATGATGTGACTAAAAGTTGACACTCTCTCTCTCAGGTATCCAGACAGGACTGTGTGTTAACTATTCCGAATCAGTCAAGACCTGTGAGGTGGTATCCTGGTGTCCCCTTGAAATAGACACTTCACTGCCCAAGTAAGAATACAATCTTTTATTAGCCATGCTATTCAAATAGGCATTCATTGTAAAATATATGTTGAAAATGTCGTGACTATGTAAGGACTGAGATATGCAAATGGAAATTTTTAATTATTTGCCACTGAACAAACTGACACAGAAATCACTATTCAAAACGCAAATAAAGAGACACCTGCATGGGAAAATATTTATTGTAGGATGTACTAGATTGTTTTTAATGTATTTAATTAGTCTTATATGTGTTCTTAAATGTATTTTGTAAATGCACTATAAAGTTTAATGTACTTTTTCTTTTTTCTTTTTTAAATGTATGTTTTTAAATGTATGTATTGTTTTTATATGTGGACCCCACGAAGACTAGCGGTGCTTTAGAGCACAGCTAATGGGATTCCTAACAACTAAACAAGCATGGTGTAATGACTGATATATACTTGATGATGAATACTTGGTTGCGTGACGCTGGCATGCAAGTGCAACCAAGTATAAATCAGGCTTAAGACATTGTAGTTTGCCATATCTCATAGACCTGCAATGCTGGGAGACGCAGAGGACTTCACAGTATTGATTAAAAACACTGCGACGTACCCCAAGTTCAACTTTCACAGGTTAGAATTTACTTTTCTCGCATTAAAAATGTGAATTATTTCAGAGTACAGTGGTGTATTGTAAGTTCTAGCCATTGTCTACTCTCCTCCCCCTTCAGGAGAAACATTCTGCCACACATTAACTCCTCATACTTGAAGAAATGTGAATTCCATCGTATAACGAACCCCGACTGCCCAATATTCCGTCTTGACTACATAGTTTCAGAAGCTGGGGAGGATTTTCAAACCATGGCTGTCAAGGTAAGCTCAGAGTTCCTGGTAAAATACATTTACTGTACAATTATTGTATGATGCTTACCTTTAGGTTCTCTGTCACTGGCAATCAGCAATCAAGTTAGGCCTATCTATCACAAGGTAGTAAAGACATCACACACGTACAAATGATTCCTCTTTAATTGAGGAGCGTTTATGATTGTTAAGGGTGGCATCATCGGTGTCCTCATTGACTGGAGCTGTGATCTGGACCCGTGGGCAGGCAAATGTAAACCAAAGTACAGCTTTCAAAGGCTAGACACCACAGATCCTGGCAATAATGTTGCACCTGGATTCAACTTCAGGTTCGATTATTATACAGTATATATACAGTATAGTTGTGTGTGTGTGTGTGTGTGTGTGTGTGTGTGTGTGTGTGTGTGTGTGTGTGTGTGTGTGTGTGTGTGTGTGTGTGTGTGTGTGTGTGTGTGTGTGTGTGTGTGTGTGTTTGTTGCTTTATCAATATTTATTGGTTAATAATAGTTACTGTGGACGGTAAGGTGGAAAATGAAACTGTTGACAAAATGTTTGCTTATACAGGTTTGCTAAATACTACAAAACCCCTGATGGTGAGACAAGAACACTGATCAAAGCATATGGAATTCGGTTTGAAGTCGTTGTGTTTGGCACGGTAAGGATGGAGTAACATGATTAATTCAACCTTGTATTTTTGAATCATGCATACATGCATGCATTTGTATGTATATACTCTGTGTGTGTGTGTGTGTGTGTGTGTGTGTGTGTGTGTGTGTGTGTGTGTGTGTGTGTGTGTGTGTGTGTGTGTGTGTGTGTGTGTGTGTGTGTGTGTGTGTGTGTGTGTGTGTGTGTGTGTGTGTGTGTGTGTGTGTGTGCGCGCGCGTGCGTGCGTGCGTGCGTGTGTGTGTGTGTGTGTATATATGTGTATATGTGTATATCTATATATATATATATATTATTTTCTTTTTTACTTTCAGGCGGGTAAATTTGGCATCGTACCAACACTGGTGAACCTGGGTGCTGCACTTTCATTCCTCAGTTTAGTAAGTAGGCCTTTCTCTCTTGAAGCAAAGAGAAAATATGATGAAAATGCATTTTATTTAAAGAATGTGATAACCTCCAGAATTCGGTGAAAAATAAATGGCCCAGACGTCCAACCTGATTGCAACATCACGCTTTGAATCCAGCTCATGACCTGGGTCCTCTCTTTGCTCTCCATCTCGCCCTTTTTCCCCCATCTGTATTCACCATACTGGTTGACATGACAAGAAGAAGGCCTAAAGATACTCTTTCAATGATTTCCCTCAGCTACCTGTTGTTGCAGACTGG
This sequence comes from Gymnoscopelus microlampas, assembly GCF_963454915.1. NCBI lineage: Eukaryota > Metazoa > Chordata > Actinopteri > Myctophiformes > Myctophidae > Gymnoscopelus > Gymnoscopelus microlampas. Next base: position 42,081,152 of record NC_139941.1, read on the forward strand.
TTCCTGGTGACTTGTACAAAGAGAAAAGATCTTTACATTAAACACAAAGTCACACACCTGAGCAATGACCTTGACAGTGAACTGGTAAGTGGTTCCTACCTTTGTTTATTGTCTTAGCTTGGGACACGACGTCTAAGTATAAATTTGTTTACTTTTTTTTATTCTACGTTTTAGTTGTGGAAGGTCACTATACTATTTTTGTTTACTTTTTTTTATTTATTGTTTGACACTAGTTATTCAGGTTGAGTCTAATTTGTGTTCAACCTGGGTCATTCATAACTTGATAATACTGCTTTTCCACACATTCTTTATGATGCAGGTGTCCATGAGAACCAGCTATGGAACCCCATAGAACTGACACTGCAACGGGGAGCATTTCTTCAGGACAGGACATCCCATTCTAAAAAGCTGCCATAAAACACAGACCTCCAAGAATGTTTTGAATAAATTAATACATGAATATGTTATTATTATATAGACGTCCTTGTATTGCACAGTTTTTGAATCAAACTGGCGATACTGCCAGGAATGGAAGGCTGTTTTGGAGGGCCTCCTGCTACTTAAACCTTCCATCTTGACTCAACAGCATTCATTGTTTTCCTGGCACAAAGTGCAGCACTCTTTAAACCATACTATTAAAAACATATTTTTCATCTTCTTCTAAAAATGTACCAAAATAAATGTAAACAATTTGAACCTTTTAGTACATTTTTAATGTTGGGACAACACAGAATTGCACCACAGACATAAGTTCTTAATCAAATGTGATGACTGTACTCCACAATGACAAAATATCTACATGTAGTACACAAAAACAACCTATACTTAGTCGACTGGTAGGCCTATCCCCTAAATCTAGTCCAATAAAACAAAGATATTGAAGGGAAGTAGGGATGTCCGATTTTATCGGCCTCCCGATATTATCGGCCGATATTAGCATAAAAATTGATATCGGGAAAATATCGGTATCGGTTTTTTTTTTGCTTTATAAATAAGTTACAGGAGTTTTTACTGTATATGGTGTGTGTGATATGAAATTTGAGCTTACCCTAATCACAATAATCCCCGCATATATCGGTATCGGTTGATATCGGTATCGGTAATTAAGAGTTGGACAATATCGGTATATTGGTTATCGGTAAAAAAGCCAATATCGGACAACCCTAAAGGGAAGTTTGCATGTTGTGCAAGTTCTAGTTGTGGGGGGTTAGGTTAAGACTTTGACAGTGGCCAGTTTGGAATTGCAGCCTCCTGAAGGTGTTTTTTTTAAGGCAGTTTTGAAAGTGAGTAGGGTTTTACACTCCTTTACTCCTTTTGGTAGGGCATTCCACATTTTTGTTGCATAGCGTGAGTACGAGTTCATTCCCTTGTTTGTGCCAAATCTGGGTTGGACATGATCAGTGGAGCTGCCTCTGATCTGGTGTTGTGATTGTGGACTTCATTTTCAGTTTTTGAAGTATTTTGACAGGTACATGTTGTGGTGTATCTTGTAGACCAGTGTGTGTGTGTGTGTGTGTGTGTGTGTGTGTGTGTGTGTGTGTGTGTGTGTGTGTGTGTGTGTGTGTGTGTGTGTGTGTGTGCGTGCGTGCGTGCGTGCGTGTGCGTGCTTGTGTGTGTGTGTGTGTGTGTGTGTGTGTGTGTGTGTTTTACATTTACATGTACTTTAAGAGAGGTAATTTAAAAAAAAAAAATCATTTCAATTCAATTAAATTAAGCAGCATAGGCTAAAATATAAAATATGGACGTTACACTTCCACCATACTCCACCTGGGGGCAGCATCGTTTCAGGTCACAACTAGACAGTAGCTAGCTGAGCGTACGTCACGGTAGCTCCCAAAATCAGCGTTGCCATGTCTGCTTATTATAAGCATACAATACATTAATGTGTTAATTAATTTGTCCACGGACCCCATCTGAAATTATAATTAGTGCCAGGTACCTGCCCCTACCAGATGTGTGTTATATAATGCAAATACAATATTCCATACATTTAGCACTTTTTTCCCTCAAGATTGTAGATCGTATGTTTGGTGCTCGTGCGGCTAATAGTCGCTTGTTTTGGGCTTGTTTTCCTAGACCAGGTTGCTTGTTTTTCTCGCATTACCTGGCAACACTGGTCAACGTACGTCATGGTTGCTCCAACGACAACACGGAGCACATCGTAGTGTTAGCATGTAAGCTATCAAGGTAGCAAACAAAAGAGCAGCAGCGCCGTGTTTTAGATAGAGGTAGAGATTCTGGGCTTCATTCTAGCTGCAACATTAATTCTAAAGTCAGTTAATTCAGTATAGCTGTCGCAATGGTGTCAGTTAATGATGGGCCGTGAACATGGACGTTACTTCTAGCATTGAGCTAGTTACTAGCAGCAGCTGCTAGTACTCTCTGGCAACGAAGCGAAGGCTAAGCTAACAGGCTAGCTGGTCTTGTTTCTTCTAGGTAGCATTAATGAGGCAGTTCCACCCTGGATCACAGGATCTACAGTAAACTAACGTGGATTCAGTCTCTAGCGGTTAGTTAGGTACTTCTTAGCTACCTATCTAACGTGGAAGAAACTCCCAGAATGACAGGTAAGCCAGATAAAATGTGTCCTCAGTTTAACACATGCGGGCAGTGGTGGAACAAGTACTACATGTTTTTACTTTAACCACTTAAACCGGAGTCCCTCAGGGCTCAATACTAGTGTCTCTTCGGTTTTCTGTTATTGTGGGGAAAGCTTTCGCCTAAAATAGCCGATCGACAAGCTCACAATGCGACGCAGCGCGTTGCATTGTGAGCTTGTCGATCTGCTATTTTCAGCGAAATCTTTCCCCACAATACCGATTCTGGGCTTTAAGTGGTTAAGTAAATGTGTCGATACGGCCATGTAGAAATACTCTGTCACAAGTAAAAGTCCCGGGTAACAACATTTACTGGAGTAAAAGTACAAAGGTATTGGCATCAAAATGTACGTAATGCACCAAAAGGAAAAGTGCTTATTATGCAGCATGTCCTGTTTCACAAGGTATCATGTATAAATGTATTACAATATTTTGCAAATAGCTGATCTACAAGCTCACATAGATCGGCCATTTTCAAATGGCCAAAGTTTAAATAGGGCTGAAGTGGTTAATGTATGTTCTGTAGTAATAATTTAAATCTACAAAGTCACTAGTAAACAAAGTTTTCAAATAATTATGGTAAGTGAAAAGTACAATATTTGCCTTTGAGGTGTAGTGGTGTAAAAAGTACAAGTATTGAATATTGGAAATACTCCAGTAAAGTAAAAGTACCTCAGTTGTACTTGAGTACAACACTTGAGTAAATGTACTTAGTTACTTTACACCACTGAGGATAAGCCAGATAAATGTGTCATCAGTTAACAGGCTAGCCAAACTAGCTTAACAAAGATTTTTTTTAAACGTTAAATCCACTTTGGTAGTTGTTATTGAGCTAATAGTACTTTGTTGTCCTTCCACAGATGGTGTAGTTCTATTGAATGTCCCTGTCATTAGGCAGCTTTATCACTGGGATTGTGGGCTAGCCTGTTCCAGAATGGTTTTGAAGTAAGTTCACTCATTAATCATTCATAACATCTGTATTATACATCACGTTTTTCAGGACCCCTTAGCTGAGAGAGAGATAAAGCAGGGACCCCCACTATATGGTGTAGAACATTGTGTTACAGATTAATCTATACAGCATAGGTTGCTTCATAGACTTGACAGCACTATCATCAGGGTATTTTCAGACATTTCACCACTTAAACCCTGAATAGTAGGTAAACTTGACCTTTCACCCTGGGCTTAGTCTGCTCTCTTTTCCCTCTACACCAAACCTCTTTGCCAAAAATAGACGATCTACAAGCGCACAACTCCTCGAAGCGTTAGGCGCTGTGTGCTTGTAGATCTGCTATTTTTGGCTAATGTTCCCCTCATAAAAATAGGGATGCTAGGGTTCAACTGTTCAATGTAAAAAATATGATCTTATCACACAAAGATTTGGTGGACCCCCTGTAGTAACTCTGAGGACCCCCTAGGGGTCCCCTGTTGAAGACCCCTGTTATACATGATGTATTATATGTATGTATTATACACTCATTATCGTCCTCCATTGTACCAGGACGTGTCGTGTATAGTTATCCAGATGACAATAAAGTTAAAAGTAACAGGTAGAAACAGCAGTTATAATGAGTGATTGCAAACCTTTACAGATACCTCCATCCTGTCAGCGATGAAGAGTTTCAAAATGCTTGTTGGGAGCTGAAGTTGACAGAGAGCGTGTGGACGATCGACTTGGCTTACCTCATGTGCCAGCTGGGTATCAAACACCGCTTTTGCACCCAGACTCTGGGTGTCGACAAGGGTTTCAAGAATCAGGTACTGTCCCAACTTCCCAAGTCAGTGTCATTTCTGTCAAGGTTGAATTCAATTCTGTGTGACTTAACCCATTAAGACCTGAGGCCGCTTCTAAACATTTTCTATATCCTAACAGTTTTTCGGAAAAAAATATAAAAAAATAATTTTCACGATTTTTCAAAAATAGCAGATCTACAAGCTCATAGCGCGGCACTCGGTGCCGTGCTATGAGCTTGTATATCTGCTATTTTTTAATAGCCAAAGAAATCTAAAGTGACACAGATGCGTTCCAGGTATTAATGGGTTAATGTTGACATAACCCATTCAGACCTGTTACACCTATACGTTGTTATACCTTTCAAGCTGGTAACGCCTCTGTGTCGTTTTAATTGTTGCTATATATATCGCTGTTGTCGGGCAGAAACCTCTTGTCTCGATATTTTAACTTTTTGTGTTTTTTCGTAAATGAATACCGTACTTGATCACACTACAGTGTCACAAGAATGCATCAAAAGTAGCAGATCCACAAGCTTGTAGATCTGCTACTTTTGCTGATTTTGAATTTGAATCCTGAAAAGTGACAGTTTTGGACACATGAGGTTTCCACCCGACAGAGACAACATTTAGCAACATATTTATTTATGTATTTCAGGTTAAAGTGAATTTATTAAAGTATTTTCTTTTATCTCTTGGGTTTGCAGTCCTTTTATAAAAAGCATTTCGATACAGAGGAAGACCGAGTGAACGAGCTCTTCCTCAAGGCAGAGAGCAAAGGCGTGGTGGTGAAAAAATGGTGAGTTATCTTATTAAGCTGTAAACAACAATAGATCTGTTTATTCACTAGCAAAACGTAACGCCTGGAAATGTCTTTTTTTTTTAAATAAATGTCATCCTTCAGCTCAGTGACAATTCAGGAGATCCAGGCTCATCTGGATCAGGGCCATGTTGCCATAGTGTTGGTCAACGCTGTGGTTTTGACATGCGACCTCTGCTCGTCGCCTGTCAAATACTGCTGCTTCCTTCCCGTGGGACAGAAGTGTTTCTGCAGGAAACCAGAATACCAGGGCCACTTTGTGGTCGTATGTGGCTTCAACAGGAGTACCGGTTGCATCTTCTACAACAACCCTGCGTATTCCGACCGTGAGTATCACATTTATAAGAGGCTCAGCTGTTAGAAACACAAGAACACGGTAGAAGCTGGCCTTACCTTTAGGAGGAGATGCTTTGATACTTGTATCGGATGTCGGGGTGACGCTGTTCTAAAATTCCATATCAGGAGGTGATCTACGGCAACTTCACAGACATAAATCCTATTCTACTGTGAGGAGGACAATTTAAAATATGAAACTGAATGTGTTCTCTCAACACTGCTGGAAATATCCATCAACCTACATAAAACGTGTTTCGACACACTTCAGTGGCTGGACATTATCTAGCACTTTTGAAAATGAGTTATCGGCACACAAAACGCATATTGCACATGGTCCTCGCCATAAAACTATAGGCTTCAGGTTACAATTGGTGAAGTTGCCCTTTTATTAAATATGACATAGTGTACAATACTCTTTTTCTATCAATTGAGACTGTAGCTCCTTTCACAACATTGACGACACAGGTCGGTTCTTTATAAACGGGCATTTATTGCTTCAGGATTTCTTCATCCCTCAGTCATCCGTGAGAAGTATGTTCACACAAAATAATGAACAACAATCAAAAAATTGCACTGTACGTAACAACATAGACCAAAACATACATAAATGAAAATACAATGACATGTAGAAATGCGCAATGCACAGTTTAGTGTGTCCATCAAACACAGCAGCAACATCAAATAGAAATCTAAAAATAGAATACCTCGTTGGCCGCTTGTTGTAGAAAAGAGGTCCTTGAATCTTTGAAAGTCCTTAAGTCTCTTAACCGTCTGTCTTTGGCTTCAGATGTTTTTAAGGTTCAAGGAGTTTTATTGTCATTCCATACAGCAGGTACAGAACAAAATTTGTTACCCAGGTCCTTGTCATGGCAGAATAAATTACACCTAAACATTACATAATACCTACAGTATAGTGCAAATAAAGCATTCGCACTTACCCACTAATATTGCACTTGCCCACTAAAACCAAAAAACGATATGATAGCAGCAACAGTATTAAAAGAAGCTGCATTAAAAAAAAAAAAAAAAAAAACGGTTAATGCGTCACAGTTCAGTTCATAGTGCAGAGTTCATGAGTAATCTTACAGATCACTAGTGCACTGATCACAGTTCAAGGTGAGTTCATGATTATCACAGCTACAGGGAAGAAGCTATTCTTTAGCCTGGTGGTTCTGGCCTTAAAGGGATATTTCACTTTCAAGGATGTTTGGGGTCATTTTAACGTCTACTCAGGCTTTTGTGAGCACCCTAGACAGTTTTTAAGATAATTGATCTAGATAATTGATATTCATTTTATCAGACACGTCACACGCCCCCTTCCGCTATACAAACCCATTGTAACTTCAAACTCTATTTTAACCATGTTAGATTAATTGCAGATACACGTCCTTGTTTCTAGTGACTGATATTGTCCTTCTAATACGTACCTGTTTTCAATTACTTTTTACATTTAATTTATTTTATTTCTTTACTGTATTTTTTATTTCATAGCCCCCCAAAATTATTAAAAAATTATGCTTTAATCACTGAGACACGTTAATGCTTCAGAACCTGGCTTGTGACACGCATCAATCAATAATGGTCCTTCTTAGTGCTACTGATGGGGAACTTTCGTTCCGTCCCAGAAAGTTTTAATCACATGTTTTTTCATTTTTTAACCTGACATGAAATCAATTATTTAACAAATGATTTATTTATGAAATTATTATGCTTTGTGAACTTTTTTAGCATTTTAGCAATTGTAGTATTTTTTTTATAGCAACAGCACTTAGAGAGATATTGATCGTTGGTAATGTTGTTTCTAGATTTTGTTGTTTTTAAGTAGTAATTTGTTAGGCTTTTATTGATAGTTTCACAGTGTAGAGAGACAGGAAACGGGGAGAGAGCTCCCAGTTCCAGGCAGCAGACAGACAGGCCGTATCACAAGGTTAATTCACCCATGCATGCACATAGTGATGTGACTTGCAAAGGAGTGATAGAATACCGATCACGCCATTGCCATTCAGAATACTATACCTCCCATTTTGGCGCCCCCCTCTAGATGGCGCCCTAGGCCTAGGTCGCCTATAGGGCATGCCAGCCCTGCTGTCAAGCATCAGAGACTATGTGGTATGCGCCTTAACCACTCTGCTATCGGCGTCCCAGCTGTTACATTTCTTTATATAAAAAAAATCAGAAATTCCAAACTGGCTGCATTTTTTAAATCTATATATTTATTTTAAATCTGGGCAAACAAGACCCAGACAGTTACTGGAAAATGTGCCTAGTGTACTTGAAATTGCGCAAAGACGTACTTTTGTTTGTTAATGAATTATACCTGCGACAACTGGAATAGACAAAATTTAATTAGCAAATTATATGACCTACCTGTCACAGGATTAGCACATGCTATCCATCTTGGCAACCCAGACCAGAACCTTAACGTGCGTTTATTTATTTTTCAGGAGTATGTTGTACCAGCATCAGTAACTTTGAGGAGGCTCGGCGGAGCTATGGAACAGACGAGGACATCCTGTTTATATTTAAGGAGCCCTGAAAGACAATGTTGTTGATGCATATGGATTCCGCATCGCCTATCGAAGTTGTAGTGACATTGCAGTGCTGCAGACCCTCCACCCCAGTCTGGGATCACTGGTCCCAGCTTTAGCCAAACATTGTAGATCATTTCCCCAGGCCGTCCTCTTTGGTGCTAAGATGGCTGGCTGCTCACAGAAGTAACACCGCTACAGTACACCCTTCAAGTAATTTAATTTGCTCCCTTTCACACAGTCATTTCCACACACTGTGGAAAGGCTGGAAACGTCAATAGTACTAGTGTGGGTTTTCTTTTTCCTTTGACAGAGGTGAACAGATACTTTGGTTGAATTTTACGCGGTCTTTTGTTAAATTACCTATAATTACCTAGTTATTTGTAGAGTTGATTTGTTAACTTTTAAAATTGTGAGCAGACATTTCAGACTTCAGACGTTTGTTGTGGATGCAATGTAGTGGAAGAAATGTACCACACAAATAAGGGCTGATGGCAACTGCGTATTATTACATAGTAAAGTCCGGAGTCTTAATTTAACTTTGAAAGTTGAAACATTCTGGATTTTGCCGTGTGCTTTACCTGGAGTTTTGTTTTACACTCAAGTCTTAGGAGGAGCTTATCTATAGTTGCAAACCTGCACCCTCAATTGCCTTTTATTTTCTGTATAAGTACTTTGACACTTTGTAGATGTCCTACATATTATTCATATTATATCAACAGGGAATAGAGGGAGAAAATATTTTGAAAAGACTCAGGTAATGAATTGTCCTTGAAGTATGATAATGTTACGTATGTATGAATGTATGCCTAAATCGATGTATGTACTGTATGTATGAATTGACAAACCTTGTCAAATGCTAATTCAATGCAATACACCATGGCCTGTCAATGGAACCACCTCTGCCTGGCAGATGGTACCATCAACTATCTTTCGACAGACGTGAGGACAACATGCAAATGTTAGTTCATCGTCCTTTAATTCACACGATTGGTGGTGGACCAGCTAAAGGCTAAACATTGGATGGAGAAAGCTCATGTGACACACTATGTTGTGCATAGAATGATGCCTTGTAGGCAAAAACATGGTCAGGGCACCAAGCGACCATCAGCCAGATGGGGAGTTTTTGCCGTGGCTGATGAGTTTGTGTACTCTACCTGCCACTTCGGCAGGTAACCAGCCATAGGTTGTATGAATTTGAGTCTGACATAGTGAAACGTACTGGTTAGGCCACTGTGGTCGGTGGACAGAAATGCTTTCTTCTCTGGACATAGTCTCTTTTGAGGGGAAAAAAAGCAAGCCTGAGACTAAAGCCTAATTTAGTATACATTAGGCTTAAAATGCTTAATTAACTCACTGTCACTCAGTTGTTATTTTTTACATTGATATCATGGATGAAGTTGCACTATGGTTTTCATACCACACATAATTTAGTGTTTAAATTATCGATTTGATCATGAAATGGCTTTTAAGGAAGAAAAGAAAAATTAAAACAGCATTTCTGCTTTATTTTTACCGTGAGAGAAATGGGAAAGGTGGGAGAGAGGGGTGGGTGATAAACAGCGAAGGGCTACAGGTTGGATTCAAGCCTGGGCCAGCTGCGGGAAGGACTGTAGCCTTATTTATGTGGTATGCGCTCTTACCAGGTGAGCCACTGGGGCGCCCAGGAAATGGCTTCTCTGAGTCTACAGCTACGCCTGATGTATTCCTGGTTGTGCATTTTTGGTATGAACAAATAGAACATTTGAAGCAGCAAACTTTATTTTTTATGAAATGTACAATTGCATTTATTATGTTCTGTAATTAAAGCATTTTGAATGCATGCTCCATGTGTTTTTCTATTTGATTGTTCCGTCTGTTTAGTGAATGTTAAATCTTCAGTGTCCATGAATAATCATAATGAAGTTGTTTACTGAGAAGAACTGTAGAGAACACATAACTGTCTACTCCTTCACTATTTTAGGTTTGAAGTCATGTCTGACAGCCTCGGTGAGCTCCTCAGCATACTCTGGCCATCTCCCAGTCATCTGCAAATACAACAGAGGATGTAGATGTTAATGCAGTCCATCCTGAAAGTTTATGAAACCATACTGATATACCATTCCTATCGTCATGCATAATTGATTGTTTAATAACATCAACTTTACATCCCTTCTTCATTCCCCTCCTATAGTCACAGCACCATTCTGATTTGTGTGTGTGTGTTTGCAGTGCCGTTTCTGGCCATCCCGGCAACCTAGGCGAGATCACCAACCGGTCAGAATCATATCAGTATCATGTCAATATCATGATACTGACTTTTTTGCTGCTAGAAAATATGAAACATTGCGACTTTAAGCTCCGACATGACTGAGAAATCGCCTACAGTTTCTAATGTATAAGGTATTTAAATTAGCAACCTTTCCTCTGTGTTTAAATAATTGAAAACCTCACCCAAATTAATGACAAAAACAAAACAAAAAACGTTTAAAAAGAAGGAACCCTGGGGGACCTCACTTTCAGAACCAGTGCCACTGCAGCTTGAATATCTGTTGTCCTATGTGGAGATGAAGTGTGTGTGTGTGTGTGTGTGTGTGTGTGTGTGTGTGTGTGTGTGTGTGCATGCATACATGTGCGTGAACTATGTTAAATGGACCTTAAAACTCCACTTGTCACTGATTTGTCGGTTCAGGTTGAGGTCCAGCTCTGTTACCAGGAGACCGTCCCGTGTTCTGGAGAGCCCGGGTGAGCGGCTGCCATCTGGAGCAGCCACATAGCTTGATCCATAGAAGTGACCAAAATCCTGATGAGCTGTAAGAGAAAAGAACATACTTTATTAACCCTTTAAGACCGGCGGGAACGCATCTGTGTCATTATAAGATTTCTTAGGCTATTAAAAAATAGCAGATATACAAGCTCATGGCGCAGCACCGAGTGCAACGCTATGAGCTTGTTGATCTGCATTTTTTTTTAAATCTAGATTTTTTTTGCTAATCTTTGAATATATATATATATTAAAGCGAACATTTTTAAGTCAAATCGTGCTTCTGGGGATTCTACAAATGTCTTGTAAATCCTAACAGTTTTTTTGGAAAATGTCGCCATATCAGTGGTTCTCAAACGTTTTTCATGTCAAGGACCCCCAAAATTATATTTGTCCACGGACCCCCCCACCTCAAAATATTTTGTTCCACGGACCCCCAGAAGCAAAGATTTGAGTAAAACATTTCTATATTTCACATTCTTCAGCCAAATTCTCAACCAAGCTGACAATTGTTTTGTAAATGGAAGTATTAATATTTAAAGAGCATGTACCATGTAAGACCCCATGTTTATCATGCAATCGGACATATAGGTGATGGACTGGCCAATTTAATTGACACCCAGCAGTATGGTGGGACGTTTAAAGCATCTCATCCCCCAAAATAGTAACTTCTTTCAAACTAAGACAATAATTCTCTTACCTTTTTTTCCATCTCCAGAAGTGAACTCATTTTTGAAGTGTTCCTGCATAAAACAAGTGAAGCTAAAACTGAGCGATTGTACCACCGTTGTATGATATAAAGCTTATCAGAACAACTACAGACAGCTACAAAACTGTGTTTCTGAGAATAGAACACATACATCATACATATAAACGACAATGGCCTGTTATATAGCAAAATCCCTTCAACAATATAATTTACCTTAAACTTGTTCAATGCATTATCTCTGATATACAGTAGTCTACGTACCGTCCCAACACGGTTGATTGCACAAGTGAAGCAGTGGTTTGCAATGGCTGCATTCCTGGCCTCAATGGGCCACATGGGCTCACTATATTAATGACACAGAGTTGCAGTGAGAAAAAAAACTTTTACAGTTGCAATTTTCAATAATTTGATACAATACAATTTGATACAATCATTTGAGACAATAATTTGATGACCGGCGATGAGACTCAAATGCAGGTCTCCTAGACTCCACGATCATCCAGTTATTGGCTTAGGAATGCGACAAATACGAAAAACTCCATGAATTCAAGGCTTCATGGGGTGTGTAATTGATAGAAAATAAGACATTTTTGGGGTGAACTACTCGTTTAAGATAAAAAATCAGAATCTTCTCAGTAGATTACTCCATACACCCTACAGTGCATGATGACACACCTGAGTGCTCCAACAGTAGCTGATGGGTTGAAGATGACCTCTGCTCCATTCATACTGTACATGAACCAGTTGAGAGGGTGATGACGTCCATAACAGATGTTCACAGCTATCTTTCCAAACTGGGTCTGGAACACTGTATGGCCAGTGTCTCCTTCCATGTAATATGTAGACTAAATTAAAGTGAGAGGGGTAAATACTTTGAAGTATAAGTTGTTTCGTTTACGTGGGTTATGTACATAAATGGCAAATGCATGCTTTATCATACAGTATGAGACCCTCGCAAAAAACTGCTGCAGGAAATCTCTTTTAGAGATTACAAGAGAAAGAGATACAAGATCTATGTGATCTCAATGTGATTTCCTTTGTGATTTCACCTGTATAAAAAAAGGTATTGCATTTGGATTTTGTCGGTATGCACCCTCTAAGGAGGTCTCCACTTTTGTCATCCTTCCTGAGGTTTCTTCCTTTAGTTTTCCCATCAAGGGGGTAATCTTGTTGTTGCCCATTTTAAGGTTAAAGTTCAGAGGGGTATCTATCTTTTGTTTACTTTGTTGTCATGGCAAATATGGACATGCCCGATGACAGCACAAATCGGCACATCAGAAGCCCATATAGGGAGATACCTGTGGGTGTGTGTGTGTGTGCCCACTGCCCAGATTATGCCAATGGAGATCCCTGCCCTCAGCGCAAATCGACATAGTTAGGCAACCATTTCTGTTGAGTGAATGACATCACATGTCCATATATGGAGATCCCAGATGACGTAGAGATGGGGGTGAGACAGAGAGAGGAATAGGGAGGGGGAGGGACAGAGAGCCTATTTCACCCACACAATAATGCGGCCAATGCATTTAGTACAGTACTAAGTGCTTGTATTATGTCCAAATATGCACATGTCTGTTGTCATAATACTGACATCATAGCTGACTGACATCATCCAGTACTGGGTACTGACCTGAACACACGCACACACGCACGCACGCACGCACGCACGCACACACACACACACACACACACACACACACACACACACACACACACACACACACACACACACACACACACACACACGCACACGCACACACACACACACACACAGTGGCATACCTATAAAATCAGTTACTTGCACATCAGAGTGCAAGTACAGGATACCACACACTAACCTCATTGAAATCTCCAACCCGTGGAATATGGTGTTTCCTGGTCTTGCCAAGCACGCTCCCTGTGTTGGAGATCACCACAGCGGTGTTCCACAGAGTGTGGTGCAGCTCGTCACGCTCCAAAATGGGGGACACGATCACCATGTTGTATTTCTTGGCAAGCTAATGATATGGATGGATGTTTCACATGAGTTGCCTTTTTCACACAAGTACTTATTTTCTTCACTGCTAGTAACAGATGACATTTGGGAAATGATTATGATCTAATCTAATAGGCTAAATAAAAGTATTTTAATCATATCTAATCACCTGCTTTGATATTCTATGGTTATTTATTGGTAAAGGTCTATGGTAAAGGACTATATTGCTAATCAAAGGTTAACGGCAGCAACAGCATTTTTGGTCAAATTTTGAATTAGATACTATAGTAAAGGTCTATGGTGAAGGTCTATGGTACCGGTAAATTAAAGATGTGTACGGTTAAAGTCTATAGTAAAATTCTATGGTAAAGGACTCTATGGTGAAGGTCTATGGTAATGGACTAATAGAAAGCTGAAGGACTATAATGGACTATGGTAAAGATCACTTTTATACTCCCACCTTTTGGCAAAAGCGTGTGGTGTTTCCTTCCTCAGCAGACTCTGCGAACTCTGTCCATGGTTCTTTCTCACGGGTGCAGAAAGCAAAGGGCATGGCTGTGGATGCCAACATCACTGTCAATAACTCAGCTAGTGTATTTATTTTTTAACTTCACAAGCAGGGCAGTAGGTGGGTATATGACCTTGTTGTGAGTCTTGTATTTGTATGCCAGTACTCACTCCAGGTCTCCTGAAAGCAGACGATGTTGACACCACACATGGCTGCTACCTCTACCATCTCACCAATCCTGCTATGCATAGCATTGATCTGTGAGACACAGCAGACACACAGTTATTGCACACAATCGATATCGATTTGGAAGAAAAGACTCTTTTCTGTCTTCCGTTTCCCCTCTCCACTGTGCAGTGTGCAGTATGTCTTGGTGTCCTGGCAACAGAACTGTCAATATGTACCGTGGAGGTCTGTGAATTGTTTGTACATGTAGGCTATGTCTCTGCTGCTCTGCACCAAGATCAACAAGAACATTCCGTTCCCAATTATAGTAGTTTGTGAATACATTTTCTCAGTGTTAGGCTATAGGGCGTTAGATAAACTTATGTCTGTAATAAAATATATAAAATACACCACTTCCCTCTGACCTGATCTAGCACAGGGGCATCAGTGGGCAGAACTATGTGGTTCTGGATGAGCCCGATTCGGATCTTCCTGGGCGGTCTGAGCTGTTCCTGGGCAGCCTCAAACACGTAACCCTGCAACTCAAACTCCCGCTCCGAGGCTGCCTCCACTGCACATTGTGGGACATCCAACTTCCTACAGGAGAGCAAAGACAGGACAAAAGCTGCTTTAGTGCTGAGTGCTGACTGTGTGCAATTATGAGTTCATTCGTATCCCATTTATTCATATCATTGGTAGGCAAGCTCATCATCGGATGTGAGACACACATAGATTGAAACTCATAGATATGAAAATCCCTGGTTCAGAATGTGAATATGGGGGGGGGGGGGGGGTTGCTGAGTTTATCTTCTCAATAACAGAGAAGAAAAAAGTCCTTTTGCACACCTACGGAGGAGACGGACAGGTGCGTCGGAGTAATGAACTTGAAGAGCAGAAATGTATTGATAGGGATACGTTTCGGTCACTCTGACCTTTATCAGGTTTCATCAGGCATGCCTGATGAAGGGACTCCCCTTTTTCAGCTCATCTTCTCAATAACACCCATGTCAAACAGCAACCGGAAAAGAAACAGGAGTTCTAATCTACAGTTGGAAATAGTTTTATAATCAGCTTGTAAGCCTAAAATTGATTCATGGGAAATAGCTACTGTAAAATGTCCTTTCCTATACTACCCTACCAGTTCCTTCTCATCTCTATACATCAGAGGGACATCATCGATTAGGGGACAGGACTAACTCTCTCTTTTGGAAGCAGAATATGTAATCAAATGTATCTAGGCATGTTGAAGCTGAAGTTCTCATTATCGCTGCATAAGCAGGACATTTATTCCAACTACATTTAGACTATCATACACTTCACTATCTGTTGCTGTTTGAGAATCAAGACCGTGTACTTATGTGGGGCCACTTCAAACGGTGAAATCACAGTAAGATTCTCATTTCAAAGATATTTACCAGTGTTCTTCCAATTTGCTTTATTTGTTTTGACTTGTGTGCTAACAGCTCTGTGCAGTGTGCTCTCAGTGCAGAAGTGGACAAAGTCCACCTCTGCATAACTCACTCCTCAAACATTTTCAAGGGGATTAATAGGCCCAGTTCGCTATATGATTAAACACATTTGACTTAAAGCACTTGACTTTACTTGATTTAAAACAATGTATAACTTGATCAAGCTTTCCCATGATCACACTGCAAGCGAGATTTCTTTGTTTAAGGAATGCAAGCTAATGCTGAAAATAACTTACTTTGTTTCCTTTCCAAATAAGATTCGTTTGACCTCTCTCAGCTCATCCTTGGGTATATGCGTCTCCAAAGTCTTCTCCAAGCATTCAAACTCTGATGCTGACATTATGAATCACTTCTTGTCAGAGATGCCCAGTGGCTCTGTGGCTCTATGCTGCTGTAGATTTGGAGACCACCTGGACCTGGTCAATAACTGATTGTTAGAGAAACTATTACACTTTAACCCACTGCAAAGGTTGTGTAATCACTTTGCACTCTACTCCCTGTCGCAGATCTGTTCCATACCGTTTTTGGACAAAGAAGGATGTACCATGACACTTGCACCTCTCTTCATGATCCGTGTGTGTGTGTGTGTGTGTGTGTGTGTGTGTGTGTGTGTGTGTGTGTGTGTGTGTGTGTGTGTGTGTGTGCACGTGCGCGTGCGCGTGCGCGTGCGTGCGTGTGCGGTGTGTGCGTTGGGGGGGGGGGGGGGTTGTTTAAGTGAAAAGGTTCCTGATGGGTCTCATTTTTGTACCATTTTCTTATGGATCTAAAGTGTAGTGTCAGTGCCTCTCAGGCAGCCTGCAACGTTGTTTTGGTCTGATGGGCTCCTTCTGGTATGTCAACAATATTAGATAGCAGGTTAACCTCGTTGCCACACAGATTTGTTGTTATAAACATTGTGCATAAATGATAGCCCAACCTTGGGGTATAATTGCCCAGGTAACTGAGCCATTCGAGACATAACTGACGGCTGACGTGATGACGAAAGGCGTAACCCCATGCTATGGGTATAATACTCTGTCTCTCTGTTTTAACGTCAGAAGAATATATCTGGAACCATGCTTTTCCGACACTTGTAAGATCTCTTCTCTGGAATAAACCCAAATACTATTATAATACGTTTATAACACACACACACACACACACACACACACACACACACACACACACACACACACACACACACACACACACACACACACACACACACACACACACACACACACACACACACACACACACAGAGACAGAAAACACAAAGTGTACATCTCATAAAACAACTTTTTAACAGCCCCTAGGCTATTTCAGGAACCTCCCATTTCCTTTTTTTGTGAGAACAAATGATTACAGACTGTTCAAGATAACATGCCTTTTGTTTGTGGTGGTGTTGATTTATGTCCTTTCTCTTGTAAAAATGAAAGTGCTCCAACAATACCATAAATGTCTCTGGTAGATACACTTAACCAACATACAGATTCCTCTTTTTACTTACTCCATATTTATGACAACTATACTTACATGTATATACATATAGTAACAGCCATATATACAGCTAGACTTCTTCTTTCGGGTAATTCCCATCATGGATCGCTGCAGCTGATCATCTGTTTTAATCTGTTTCCATCTGTTTCTGTCCTCTGCATCTTCCTCGGTCACTCCAGCCACCTGCATGTCCTCTATCACTGCATCCAGAAAAATCCTCTTTGGCCTTCCTCTTCTTTTGCCCGGCACTGGCAGCTCTATCTTCAGCATCCTTCTCCTAACATACTTAACCTTGCCTCTATTGCTTTATCCCTTTATCCCCAAACCTTACAACCTGGGCTGTCCCTATCTATCTATCTATCTATCTATCTATCTATCTATCTATCTATCTATCTATCTATCTATCTATCTATCTATCTATCTATCTATCTATCTATCTATCTATCTATCCTTACAACCTGGGCTGTCCCTATCTATCTACCTATATCTACCTGCCTGAATGCATGTCTACCTTCATGTACTATACCTACCTACCAACCAACCAACCATGGGGTTCTGCCACCAGGTGGTGCAACTGGTGCAGAACCTCCTTTTTAGACAGATGTCCATGTCCTTGAAGAATGCCAGTGTAGTAGCAGAACATTGTCATTTGTTGTTCCAAGATACAATGTCAGTGAGAATCATTAATCGGTACAGTTGCACATACAAACTGAACGTATATAGGCTAGTAGTTGAGACATCATTGAAATGAGAGAAGTTGAGAATCTATACTACAATAGATATTATTATTAATAGTAGTTAGTTGTAGAATATTAATAGTATTTTAATATTATTATTTTTAAATATAATATATTATTTTGATAGATATTGTTATTATCATTATTGGCAGCATTGATCCAGGGGGTTTGCGAGATTAACTCCAGACAAACAGTTAGCATCTTGTAGACCATGGCTAGCCTACCACAGAGTTACTGTAAAACTTGTACACTACAATGAAGGCTACCACACAAATTATGAGTTGAGCATGGTTGGTTGTGAACGAGGCCTGGACCTATGCTATATGCTATACTATACAACTGATTGTAACAGGAGGAGCGAGATTGCAACTATTTTTAATGTAAATTCTTTTGACAATACACTGATAACAAACAAGCAATATGTAGTAGGTAAACTGAAAGATGAAGACATTCACCTGCATCACAGACCGGAAGGGCTTAATTTGTTAGAGTGGATCTGGAAAGGACTCACATTATGTAGGTAAGATGGTATTTGTACATCAGTGTAAATATATTCTAAAATATAGGCCAAGGTACGCTTTCTCTGCAGGAAAATAGGAAATGCTAATATCTCAGAACATAAGGCTTTGAATAACATGACAACCTCTTCATTCACCTTTGACCCAGACTTGTCTCTTGCAGCTGGTCCATTGTGACTTGTTCACACACAAACTGGACCTTTCGGCCTAAAGAATTAAGCTGATGTGTATCTAAAATGGAAGAAGTTTGATTGTATGGAAGACAATGGGGAAATTACCATATACTTCTCACTTGATTTATTACCTCATTAAACATTCAAGTTCTTCAATACAACATGATGTTCATTAGTGTGGTTGCCCTAACAGGGCAACCAGACTATTGTTATCCTCCGAGGCCATAACAGTTTATTTTGAACCGCATCTCCTCCCACAATTTATTTTTCCCAATTTAGTGCCATATGTCAAAATGACCGGCTTCACCGGGAATCGTGTGCTTGTATTTTGCTAAGAGATTGGTTTCATAGTTTAATTGATATTGATTTATTAGTGCATTAAATGTCCCCATCCACTTTAATGGGAAAATGAAAAAACTCCCATTCAAGTATTTATTTCTCAGAAACCGTAAGGGCTAGAGTTTCAAGACTTGGAGGGGTGGTTCATGATTTAGTCCAAAATTATTGGAAAAAGAATTACACCAGTCGGCCTCATGGTGGCGCTATAACAGCCCACTTTACGTTTTGGCCTATAACTCTTGAACCGTAGGTCGTAAATTAAAAATATTTTTTCCCAAGATTCCTTGGGTCATGACGCATTTGTGTCAGGATAGATTTTCCGCCATTTTTAATTTTCATCAAAACACACTTTTAGCTCCTCCTCCCACATATTTTGTCCAAATTTTCTATGTCAAAAATCGGTACACATGATCTCTGGGCCCATGCGATAAACATATCCAAACGGCATTTTGATAGTCCTTACCGTTCGTCCGTAAATGGCTTCCAAAGTTAGTGGGAGGGGCCTGTTTTACCAAAAATGCCAGAAATCACGAACGAAACGTCCGGTGAATCCCAAATTTGAATCACATGTTGAGGATGGTTTACTCAACAAATCCCCAAAAGCATTTCCATTTTGACCCATAGGGGGCGCCACAAATGCACAAAATGTAACCGAGGCAAAAACATGATTTTTGGGGGGATCAGTCCTCTCAAAATGAAATAAAAGCGATATCAGGAGTGACGTGACAATACGATTGGTCTGTTACATTTGTGGGAGGGGCCTATTTATTTAGTGGGAGGGGCCTATTTCCTAAAATCAAAACGGCACGTATCACGAAGGCAGGATCCGATCGGCACCCGATTCGAATGGCACGTCGCACGGCCTCCGACGGTATTCCTCCCGGCGTATCCCTCGAGTCGTGATACGGTCGGTGCAACCACACTTTGCAATTTCCCAGAATTGCGACGCGTCTAGTTATGGATGCTATAAATCAGTAGAGACCCCCACATTAACGTATGCTTTATGGCCACGGACCCCTAGGGACCCCCTGGCCCAGGGGCCCCCATCTGAAAAATATTTAGTGCCAGGGACCCCCAGAAGAGAAAAGTTATGTTAAGAAATTCAACATCATTCAAAATGTTCCAAACATTTTCAATATGTTTCAAACATTTTTAAAGATATCAGATGTACAAGCTCGCTGCGCCGCCTCGAAGTGATGCGCTGTGAGCTTGTAGATCTGATATTTTTGAATGTATATAAAGTATAAAATATGGATAAAGTGGTTAAAATGATTGTGATGCTGTATTTTAAATTGAATCGATTTTTTTTTGTTTTAAAACATACTGGTTTTAAATAGACAATTTATTCAAATATGTAAATATACACAATTCACATATGCAAAGTACAAAAGTATTCACATTAAAATATACTTAAGTGCTGAAAGTAAAAGTACTCATTTTGCAGAATATCCCATTTCACAAGTTTCCAAATGTGTAAAAATGCTTTGAAAACAGCAGATCTACAAGCTCACAACGCATTGTGAGCTTGTAGATTTCAAATAGCCTAAGTATGCATAGGACTGTGGGGTTAATGCATGTTTTGTAATCATATTAAAGATCTATAAAGTTTGACTGATTGATGTACTTTATTTAGTAAGACATGAGAACAGTACATGACAGTACATAACAGTACATGGAAGTACAAATTCGCAATACAAGGTCAATACAAAGTAACTAGTAACTAAAGCTTTCAAGTAATTGTGGTGAAGTAAAAGTACAATATTTGCCTCTGAGATGTAGTGGAGTAGAAGTACAAGTATTGAAAATACTCAAATAAAGTACAAATACCTCAAAATTGTACGTAAGTACAGGAGTACATGTACTTAGTTACTTTACACCGCTGCTCTGCACAGGTGAAGATGATTTAGTGTTGATGAGTAAAAAGCAGTCTGTGGGGATCTATTCACTCTGCAGGATGAAGATCCGGTCAGAAAACGCAAATGGTTTGTCCATGTGACGTTCGTTTGAACGTGTTCAACGCACCGGATCCAGTAGGCGGGGCTTTAAACCGGATGTGAATACGGATTTTTTTTTTTTAACATTTCAAACATTTTAGCTTGCACCACGTCGCGCCGCTCTGCTGAAGGTAATGTTTGATTTATATCTAAAGTTTAAACACTCACTGTGTGGGGGTTTGTAGATCTAACCCTGCCATATGTTCATGTGTGTTTATAAATCTACTTTAGTCTTGGATCAAGACGGCCCGTCAGGGATTGTATTATTTATGGTGATCGAGTCTGATATTTGTTGGTAGTTTTAAACGTATCATAAATCCTCATAAATGAACCCAATCCAACATATAAAGTGTTTAAACACAAAGACACGGATGTTACCCGTCCATACGGGTCTGTTGTGTTCCGTAATATTACGTAGAGTTTAATAAAGACGCGTCTTAGTCCCGTGTGCGTCTGAACGCCGTTCTAGTTCCACATTTACATGGACATTTACCTGCTGCAACAGCCACTTTACCAAATAGTTTGTGGTTCTGTGTTTAAGGCTCGTGCGTCTATACTTATGTATGCATTGTAAATATAAAGTGATTATCTTAAAGCCACAGATGTTATCCGTACATACGGGGTGTTGGTGTTCAGTTAATGTTCAGTATAGATTAATAAAGAAGTGTTTTAATCCCCTCTGTGGATGAACGTCATTGTATTTCCTGGATTACATGGGGTGTAATACCGGTGTTCACCTGCAACAGCGCCACTTACACCCATTGAATGATATATACAGTGATGTTCAGACAGACCAGATTGAAACATTTATTTATCGAATAATGCGGAATATTACCGAACATAAAGGGTCTGTATGGTGGGATAACATCTGTGGCTTTGGGATAAACACGTTATATTTAATTTAGAGTAACATACATTTATCAAGATGTTTGAGACTTTAACATGGAACCAACTAACAAACACTATTTTTGGAGAGTTTTAAGAATGTCAAAGATAGGATAATGATAATAATGTCATTTTATTTGTACAGCACTTTTCACATTTCATACTTTTCATGAAATATCTAGAACAAAACAAATGTAAAAGCCTAAGGATAGAGATTAAACTGAGCTAAATTGTAACATAAGATAAATAACACTCAGGCAGGATAATAAGTAAACTAAATATCGATATCAAAATCGATAAGAAATCTGAGTCTTGATCTAAGGCTAAGATGAAACTATAATATCGCCTCTATCGGGAGGAAACCATAGAATGTCCCAAACTGTTACTTTTCAGGATTAAAAAAATGGCAAAAGTAGCAGATCTACAAGCTCAAAACGTGTTGCTTTGTGCCACGTTTCAAGCTTGTAGATCTGCTACTGTTGATGGTACTACTTGAAAATGTGTCCACATTTTTCAATATGTTTTTTTAAAGCGAACATTTTTAACACTAATATTTGCTTCTGGGGGGATTCTACAAATGTCTTCTAAATCAGTGGTTCTCAAACTTTTTCGTGCCAAGGACCCCCAAATAGACATTTATTAGCCCGCGGACCCCCATTTGAAAAGATAAGCCAGGGACCCCCATAATAGAAGATTTTTACGGCTCTCTAGCAGTGATTTTCAACCATTTTAAATTTCAAAGACCCCCAGTTTGACATGCATTAGGGCTACAGACCCCCATTTAATGGCATGTATGTCTCTGGGACCCCAATTCATATTGTAAAATCAATGTTAATTTAACTCTGAGAGTGTACAAATGGAACCAAATGGACCCGTTAGGGTCCATTTGGTTCCATTTGTACACTCTCAGAGTTACAGACCCATAAGGGTCCATTTGGTCCCTGTCCATCATTTAGCTGGGGACCCCCTGGAACCCCCTCAAGTACCCCTGGGGGTCCCCGGACCCCACTTTGAGAACCAATGTTCTAAATCATACGTTTTTTGAAAAAAACTTATGTTGCTATAATAAAACTTTTTCATGTCAAGGACAAGGACCACCCAAAATTATATGTATATTTGTTCCAGGGACCCCCCAGAAGCAAAAATTTGAGTAAAAGAAATTCAGAAATTTTCACAATTTTTCAAAAAATAGCAGATATGCAGGCTCATAGCGCCACACTCGGTGAGCTTGTAGATCTGGTATTTTTGAATAGCCAAAGTGTAAGATAATTGTTAAAGTGTTTACACTGACGCGTTCCCGGTCTTAAAGGGTTAACACTATAGCATACATGGGCAGCTGGCGGCCCGGGGGCCACACGCGGCCCTCACCTTAACTTAATGCGGCCCGCAGGTTAATAGTGATATATGTTATTGATTTCAGCTGTTCCAATTCCAAACATGCAATCATGACCCGCTTTAACACATTGACTGCCAAGATCGAACTAATTCGATATTAGCATCCCATCACTTGCGTGCCTAGATCGAATTAATTCGATATTAGCAAAAGAATAATTTTTCAAAAAAACAATTTTTTTTTTGGACCGAAAGACCAAGGAGATATGAATTTTCGAAGATCTTTACTCTCATCCACTTCCTTGTTAACTTAAAACTTTAAAATTTTGTATCTCGGCTCTTGAGTACTTTTTTTTTCCCATTGAAAAATCTCTGGCATGAATAACAGAGATTTTGAAAATAATTCTGGCAGTCAATTAATTACTCCAGTCTATATTATTAGTTCAATGACTTTATATCCAATGTATTTGTATTTAAGTTCATAAAGTTAACTTAATTATAAGCAAATCCGTTTGAAATTAAATAAATAAAAAAACTGTCAGGATTCCAATTCCAAAATAGCTGATCTACAAGCTCAAAACGCGTCGCGATGCGACGCGCTTTGAGCTTGTAGATCAGCTATTTTTTGCTACTTTTGTGTGACATACTAGAATGACGAATTTAATTTACAAAAAAAAGTAAAAATATGGAGATAAGAGGCGTCTGCCCGACAGTAACAATAATATGCAATGTGTCCCTCTGGAGTGAGTGTGGAAATATAGTGGCCCTATACACCATCAAAGTTGTATCACCCCTGCACTATAGCCTACTTAAAAACTGTATTTTCTATTATTATTGTTATTATTATACAATATATTAAATTTAATGTTGGTATATATCTGTGTCTTGCAGGTTAATCATGTGACCTTCTGCAGAGTGGACTAAATCTACTTCATACAGTGAGTTAAAAACGCTGAGTCATGGCTCCTAGCTATGACTCAGCGTTTGACTCACTGTATGAATGCTTCAGGGAAGGTTCAAAGGATGGATGGAGTCATCAGGAGATAGCTGGTAATAGAGTGTCTGTAACTCAGGACAAGGGGCTTGAAGATGGAACCTCGATGGCGTCGACGCAACAACGAGGCCCTGAGAGCTGAAACGTATAACGGTGCCAACGAACGTTCTCCGTTTGAGATACAAGGCGTACGGTGCTCGGGACGTGGTGCCATACAACCTACGCGGCTCTATTAATACCAGCTATCTTCAACCACGCGGCGGGAGGCCCCACACGGTACGTACCTGGATCACACCTGGCCAGCAGTGGTGGAAAGTAACTAGGTGCATTTACTTGAGTACTGTATTAAGTGCAATTTCAAGGGATTTGTACTTTCCTTGAGTATTTCCAAATTTCAATACTTTTACTTTTACTCCACTACATCTCGGATCCAAATATTGTACTTACTTCACTACATTTATTTGAAAACTTTATTTTAGTTACTTTGTAGATTTTTACTATAATTAAGAAAAACAATTATTAACCACTTCAGCCCTATATACATTTTGGCCATTTGAAATTAGCCGATCTACAAGCTCACAATGCGATGCGACGCATTGTGAGCTTGTAGATCGGCTATTTTTAAAAGATTTTAATATATTTTGAAAACTTTTGAAACGGGATATTCTACATAATGAGTACTTATTATTTTTGGTACTTCAAGTACATTTTGATACCTGTACCTTTGTACTTTTACTCAAGTGAATTTTGAATTCTGGACTTTAACTTGTAACAGAGTATTTCTACATTGCAGTAGTGATACTTTTACTTAAGTAAAAACAAATCAGTATTTTCTTCCACCACTGCTGGCCATTATAAACTAGGGCTGTGTCACCATTACAAAATGGAAGTTGACGATTCATTGTCACATGATTGATTGCGATCAAAGATTTAATTGTGTTTGACGTTGAGCATGGGAACATTATGAATACAAATGTAATTTATTTTTGGCTTTTAGGGCTTCGTAAACAAAAGTTGCACAAGGTAGATATGACACATAATATACATCATTTAATTACAACAAATACATTCATAGTGGGATTAGCAGAGTGGAAATAGCCAATCTACAAGCTCAGAACGTGTCGCATCGCAACACGTTTTGAGCTGGTAGATCTGCTATTTCCACAAAATGTTTGAAAATATATGAACATTATTAACATGGTAATGATTATGACGATTATGCAAAACATAATTGCAAATTCAAATAATTGCAATTAGGCTATTGCGTAATAATTGTGACCGGTCTAGTATAAACCCTAGGGTTTATACTCAAAACCCTAGGGTTTATACTCATGGTAACTGATGACTGGTATCAGACATCACTTTGAGAGCCACTGGTCTAGCGGCTGAGAGCTGAACCAAGACGTCTGTGGTTTTATTTTCAAGCCGAATCCCAACCCTCAACATTCTGCCTCCTCCAGTGTTATGGAGAAATTGGTGACCTGGCAAAAGATGTGTCCATCGTGTCCATCACATGTCAAACATCCAAAGTAAATCACTGCTGTTAGTTCATGAACAGAGTTGCTCTGTTCATAAACAAACGGTTGTTATTTACATTTGGACGTGGTGATGTTTTTGTGAAGTCCACGAGATGGTCGCATGTTTTCTGAAGGTCACCAATTTCACTGTAACACACAACCATGCTGGAGGTAGGAGGCACAAACTGGAGTTTTGGAATCAGTGGCCATATTGGAAATAAATCGGGCCTCTTCCTCATTTCCCTTCACAGGTGTTACCAATGATGCTAATGAAGGCTCTGTTCCAAATGGACCCTTACGGGTGTGTAACTCTTGAGTGTACAGATGGAAACAAATTACAGTCTATTTGGTTCCATTTGTACACTCAGAGTTATGGGTGTCCTTTGAGAACCACTGTGCTACACTAAATAGAACAGAGCCTTCATTTGTATCATTGGTAACGTGGTAATGTGAAGGAAGTAAGGAAGAGGCCCAATCCTTGGCCAAATGAATATTCATGTGGGGGTCCTTGATATGAAAACATTTGAGAGCCACTGTCTTTAGTTGTTTCTGAAACTTGATGAAATGATAAGCATTGTAGACTTTACTTGAACATGGTGTTTGATACAGGAATAGACGGCACCTCTTTGCTAAATTGGCAATGTTTCTCCCAAAATGTAAAGCAAATAAAGAATTTGCAAAATGTTCTTAAAGCAGGGGTCTTCAACAGGGGGTCCGGGACCCAGAGTTACTACAGGGGGTCCGCCAAATCTTTTTTTACATTAACCACTTGAACCCTAGCATCCCTTTGCTGAGGAGAACTTAACCCATTGAGACCTGAAGCCGATTCTACATGTCTCCTAAATCTCAACAGTATTCTGAAAAACCTATGTTTCTATATCAGTGGTGCTCAATCTTTTTCATGTCAAGGACCCCCAAAATTCTATGCATTTGGCCGCGGACCCCCATCAAAATATTTTGTTCCAGGGACCCCCAGAAGCAAAGATTTGAGTTAAAAATGTTCGCTTTAAAAATATATATATTCAGAAGATTTGCACACATTTTCAAGATTTTTCAAAAATAGCAGATCTACAAGCTCGTAGCGCGGCACTTGGTGCCGCTCTATGAGCTTGTATATCTGCTATTTTTGAATAGCCCAAAGTGTAAAATAATGCTTTTTAGCTCAAATCAAAAAATGACACAGTTCCAGGTCTTAATGGCTACAAGCTCACAACGCCTCGCGCTGCAAGGCGTAGTGAGCTTGTAGATCGGCTATTTTTTAGCAAAGAGTTATAGGTGTAGAGGGAAAAAAGAGCAGCAAAAGTTTATCCCAAACACAATTTTATACAATATAGAGGGGGTCCCTGCTTCATCTCTCTCTCAGCTAGGGGGACCTTGGCCTGAAAACGTTGAAGACCCCTGTCTTAAAGGGATAGTTTACTTTAAAACACTTTTTCCTATGGATTAGTCACCCCATGGAGACATGAATTCATGAATATGTTTTTGTTTTTGTCTCATTCCTAAACCAATAATTTGATGACCGGCAGCGGTTCCGGTAGGAGACACAAAGAGTCTCCTTTGTGCCTACCGGTCCATAATTCAAGGCTCCGTGGGGTGACTAATCGAAAAAAAGTATGTTTTTGGGTGAACTATCCCTTTTTAAGTAATGTAAAGTATACATGATGTGAACATGTGCGGGTGGGTACATCATTATCAGACCTAAAACGTATTGTTTTATGCCCACAGTGGCTGTAGGCCAGTCAAGCATCTTCAAAGCATGTACTTAAAGGAGTAGTTCACCCAAAAAATCACTTATTTTCTATAAATTGCACACCCCATGAAGCCTTGAATTCATGATTTACTTTTTGTCTCATTACTAAGCCAATCATTTGATGACCGGGTGTATTTCCGGTAGGAGACACAAATAATTTACTTTGTGTCTCCTACCGGATACATTAGCCGGTAGGAGACGGGAATCTAATTATTGGCATAGGAATGCGACAAAAACAAATCCATGAATTAAGGCTTCATGGCGTGTGCAATTGATAGAAAATAAGTCATTTTGTGGGTGAACTACTCCTTTAAGTTACTTAATTACTTACTTTGAGGAATAGAAATGGCCAATTACACATTGAAGTGCCCACTTTTCCCGGGTGCCCACTCTTCTAGTTACAAAAATGTTGATTTATTTTCAAACATGTTCAATGTTCATGTACAATACAATTAAATCCTTAATCACAATTATTTGTGACAATTACTCAAGTGAAATGCCATAATGGTGACACAGCCCTGTCAGTGACCAGCTTATGGCTCTACAGACCATCTTGGCTTCCAAAATGTCACCCTGTAAGGCCTGCTCAACTCAACGTTTTTGTTTTCTTTTTTGTGTCTTTACAGAACACGAAGATGACAAGAAGTAGACGTCCGTAAGTGAAGATGGCAGGAAGGTAGGAACCTTTTGATTGCAGCTGCTGCTTGTTAAGGGGGCTACATGCTACATGCTACCATACCATGTATGTGGTAATTTGCGTCGTCTATCGTTTCACGTCATTTGCATCGCGTCATTTGTGGGTAAAGCTTCATCACGTCGGTCCACATCACATAGGACCATGTGCCTTTCTGTGATGTGGATTAATGTGATTTTATTTATTGTTTCACGTCATTTGCGCCCAAAACTTTGATCACATCGGTCCACATCACATATGACCATATGTGGTCGTAACTTCTCCTCTTTTTCTCTATTCTTTGCTTTAATAAAGCAATAACAAGATTATTTGTTTTTATTAGTGTGGTTGCCCAACAGGGCAACCAGACTATAGTACTCTATACTCTTTATTTATTTGTTTCCATCTTTATAGATAAACTTTATTTCAAACCGCTCTTTCTCCCACAGTTTTTATCCCCTAATGTTGTGCCATATATCAAAATGACCGTCTAAATCGGGAATCGTGCGCGTGTATAGGGCTAAGAGATTGGTTGAATAGTTTAATTGATATTAATTTATTAGTGCCATTAAATGTCCCCATCCACTTTAATGGAAAAGTGAAAAAACTCAAATTCAAGTATTTTTTTCTCAGAAACCGTAAGAGCTACAGTTATCAGATTTGGAGGGATAATTCATAATATTGTCCGAAATTATTGAAAAAAATATCACACCTTTCGGCCTCATGGTGGCGCTATAACAGCCCCCTTTACGTTTTGGACTGTAACTCTTGAACCGTAGGTCCGAAAATCAAAATTTCTTTTCACCTGGATTCCTTGGGTCACTACGCATCTCCCCATATAGGCCACGCCCATTTGCGTCAGGATAGATTTTTTGATATTGATTTATTAGTGCATTAAATTTCCCCATCCACTTTAATGGGAATTGCAAAAACTCCCATTCAAGTATTTTTTTCTCGGAAACCGTAAAGGCTACAGTTACAAAACTTGGAGGGGAGGTTAATAGTTTTTTGAAAAATTATTACGAAAATAATCACACCAGTCGGCCACATGGTGGCGCTATAACAGCCCCCTTTACCTTTTGGCCTATAACTCTTGAACCGTAGGTCGTAAAATCAAAATTTCTTTTTCCCTGGATTCCTTGGGTCACGACGCATCTTCCCATATAGGCCACGCCCATTTGCGTCAGGATAGATTTTCCGCCATTTTGAATTTTCTTCAAAACACACTTTTTGCTCCTTTTCCTTCAATTTTTTTCCAATCTCACACAAATCGGTACACGTGATCTATGGACCCATGCGATAAACCTATCCAAGCGGAATTTTGATAGTCCGTACCGTCCGTCCGTAAATGGCTTCCAAAGTTAGCGGGAGGGGCCCGTTTGACCAAAAATGCCATAAATCACGAACAAAACGTCCGGTCAATCCCAAATTTGAATCACATGTCGAGGGTGGTATACTAAACCAATCCCTAAAAGCATTTCACTTTCACCCATAGGGGGCGCCACAAATGCGCAAAATGTCACCGTTTCATGCAAAAACATGATTTTTGGGGGATCAGTCCCTTCAACATGAAAAGCAAGTGATCTCAGGAGTGAGGTGACAATATGATTGGCCCGTTACATTTGTGGGAGGGACTTGTTTGACAAAAACGCAGATGTGAATAATGCACGGCAAAGGGTTTTATTTTAAAGGCTTTAAAGGGTTATATTATACCTCTATGGGTTTTCCTTACATATTATATTTTTTACACAGATCGGTGCAGTTATAGGTTAAAACATGAATTGGCCTGTTATAGCGCCACCACAAGGCAGAATTGAAGTGTCATTTCTTCATCGGCCTAGTGAGAATGTGCGTGCAAAATTACATGGAAATTGCATGCTGTGTCCATGAATTCAGGCATTTTGTTCAAAACAGACACTTTGGAAGCCATTCTTAGCCAATCACGATGGAATATGAAAAATCTGAAAGACCTGTTTCGTTTAATGACTAGAGATACTGTGTCCTAATCTGTGTGATGTTTGGATCAAATCTGTAGGAGTACTGTCATAAAAAATGGTTTTGCAAAAAGCTGCCTCCTGGTGGCGCTATAACAGGCCTATGTGATTTGGGGTTCTGAATTGGCATCCAGGGAGTGTGTGTGCACAGTTTCGCTACGATCAAGCTAACAGTGCATGCTGGACATTAGCTGTCCACAGACAGAGGGGGCGAAGGACACACGGACGGACGGACGGACTGACAGACAGGGTGCAAAACATAGTCTCGGCCATGCCTTTTGGCCTGGCCCAGACAGCAACAAAGCATCATGCTGTGTAAAGTAAAACAAAAAAAATGACTAATTCAGGTGCCCACTCGTCCAGGTGCCCAGTTGTCCTGGTGCCCACATGTCCCAAGTGCCCAGTTCCCCAGTTGACAAGGTGCCCACATTTCCCTAGTAACCATGTGTCGCTAGTGCCCTCCTGTCCCTAGTGCCAAGATGGTTTTGGTGCCCAGTTATCCCTAGTGCTTGATGCGTTGTAAGCTTGTAGATCTGCTATTTTCTAATGAAACATTTTGTATACATTTTATGCATTTGAACACTTCAAATAATTACTGCTTTTACTTCTGGTACTTTAAGTATATTTTGATGCCGATACTTATTACTACTTAATTATTATTATTATTATTATTATTATTATTATTATTATTATTATTATTATTATTATTATTATTATTATTATTATTGCTGTTGTTGTTTCGTTATTTTACTTTTTGGTTATAAAAAACAAAATAACTACATAGAAATATTTCAGTAAAATTATTTTTTTAAGATTAATGTAAGGATCATTTTTAGAGGTTAGAAAATATTTTTCTTCTCATTAACTCCTTTTAGTCTTTATTTTCCTTTTCATTAGCCTAACTTCTTTTTTTTTAACTTTTACTTTACTTTTATTTTTATGACGCTGTTCTATCATGCAGACATTCAGTGTAGACGGCTGTTTATCTTATTATTATTATTCATATTGGTATAACATGATGATTGTTTTCATAGACCTGTTTGCTTATTTCTCTCGCACAATGTGGCAATACTGTGATTCAGGCCGGATGACGTAACGACACACGCTTAACGTTGCCATGTCCGCTTATTATAAGGGAATTGTGGCTACTTTTTCTCTCAAGTTGCTCGTAAATATTGGTGGTTGCGACTTTCTGCCATTGTTTCTTAAAGTGCAGTTTCGCAAGGATCGCAAGGAGTTGTGAGCTTGTTGATTGGCTTTTTTCATATAGCCTAGTTTTTAAAGGGCGAAGGGCTCGCTTCTTTTGGCCTTGTTTTCATAGACCTGATTGCTCGTTTCTGTCGCAGAACCTGGCAACCCTGGCTTTGAGCAAATGTTGATACAAGCCGCCCCTTCCCCCCCTTCTTCTTAAAACTTTGTTTGGCCGGTGGAACAAATAGTGACGAGAGGAATTGCAACCTATTAAACTTCATTTATCTTTAGAGCATATCACTGATCTACATCTTTTCTTCGGAGGACTTTCATTTCGTCGTCTTTTGTGTGAGGTGAGTAATATAATTGTTAAATTATATAGTATAATCCGTCCATTAGCTGATATGCTAACTTTCCAAGCTAACGTTGCATCGTCATGGATGAACTGCAAATGGTGTTTGCACCTTCCCCCGTTTTGTTCCGTACTTCTACCGTACCTTTACATTTCAAACAAAGTGTTTGCCCGATGGCCACGGATGTTACAATTATGTACGGTCCACCAGAAGTACCCGTATTGTCCTTATTGTTCAATTAAAATACTTTTAATCCGATCGGTGGCCATTTTCTCATAGAGTTCTATTGTATCAGAGTGCAATACACTT
Organism: Gymnoscopelus microlampas; assembly: GCF_963454915.1. Classification (NCBI taxonomy): domain Eukaryota; kingdom Metazoa; phylum Chordata; class Actinopteri; order Myctophiformes; family Myctophidae; genus Gymnoscopelus; species Gymnoscopelus microlampas. The sequence continues at coordinate 42,112,971 of NC_139941.1, forward strand.
CCCAACCGATAGGGTCACAGTTGAAAGCATGGCGGAAATGGTGAGAGACTGGCCACCGATCGGATTAAAATGCTTTTTATTGAACAATAATTGTAACATCCGTGGCCATGAGATAAGCACTTTATATTTGAAATGTGAACGTTTATGTAGATGTACGGGCCGTAAATGGACAAAGTGCAAACACCAGGTTGAAGTTAAGCCATGTTTCATGGCTACTTCTGTAGGCTAAGCTGCGTTTGTTTTCGGTGTCGGTCAGACATCGTCTCACAGTCGACCATATATCTTTATCAATTAATTATATATAACACAAAATGCAGCTTTTACTTGACTATGCATTTGTTTGTTATATATTCTGTTAAAAAAAAATAACTTGTGATTAAGACCGACAACTAGCCACTAACAGGAATTATCCTGTAGGACTTCAGTAAGTGTGTGTGTGTGTGTGTGTGTGTGTGTGTGTGTGTGTGTGAGTGAGTATGTGTCAATAGTGTTTTTGCAATATTTATATTATATCAAAGATTGAAAAGTAGCAGATCTACAAGCTCACTACATAAGATGTGGTGTAAGCAACTGTCTATATACATCAATAATAAATGTATATTAACTTTAACTTTGTGTCTAAAATACATATTTTTTTAATTCATTTGCAGGTGTGGTGGAGATCTTGTTTGTTGGTGACAAGAGCAGACAGACCTCTTCCAGTGTGACCACTACTGCAAGCCAGGTTTGTTTAACACAGTGGTTCTCAAACTTTTTCATGTCAAGGACCCCTAAATTGACACTTATTAGCCCACGGACCCCCATTTGAAAAGATATGCCAGGGACCCCCATAAGAGAAGATTTTTACAGCTCTCATGCAGTGATTCTCAACCATTTTAATTTCAAGGACCCCCAGTTTGACATGCATTAGGCTACGGACCAACATTTAATGGCATTCATATCTCTGGGACCCCAATTCATATTGTAAAATCAATGTTAATTTAACTCTGAGAGTGTCCAAATGGAACCAAATGGACCCGCTAGGGTCCATTTGGTTCCATTTGTACACTCTCAGAGTTACAGACTCATAAGGGTCCATTTGGTTCCTGTCCATCATTTAGCTGGGTACCCCCTGGAACCCACTCAAGTACCCCTGGGGGTCCCCGGACCCCACATTGAGAACCATGGGTTTAACATACAAACCTGACACATTTGTAATCATCTAATGTTTCCATTATGAACATGGTCTTGGGGTCAAAATGGCATATCTACAAGCTCATAGCGTGCCACTCGGTGCTGCGCTATGAGCTTGTAGATCTGGTATTTTTGAAAAATTGTGCAAATCTTTGAATATATATATATATACTATAAATAGTTTGAAATAGCAACACGTATGTTGCTATATCAGTGGTGCTCCAACTTTTCCATGTCAAGGACCCTCAAAATGATATGTATTTGGCCGCGGACTCCCATCTTAAAATTATTTGGAAAAAATGGCACATACATGCTGCTCATTACGCGTCATATTCTTTTTTTACAAGTGACCTTGTAGATCTGCTATTTCTGCTTTTCTCATTATATTTGATATGTTTGGCAAATATTTGTAGATGCCTTTGAATACTTGCTTGTACATCTATTTTTGAATAGCCAAAGAAATCTGAAATTGACACACAGATGCGTCCCCGGTCTTAAGGGGTTGAAAGCAGTTACTTAAACTTTGGCTATTTGAAAATGGCAGATCTACAAGCTCACAATGCAACGCATTGAGCTTGTAGATCTGCTTTTTTCCAATTATATCCCAAATTGGCAGACATCTGTAGCCATGTGATAACATGGCATTATGCATATTCGAAAATAACAGATCTACAAGCTCACTGTAAACTTGTAGCCCTTTTTAAATGGCCTATCTGCTATTGTCTATTGATATGCATGTACTTTCATAACTCTGTCTCTAAAATATTGTATTTCTTTATTTTACAGCTTTGGCTGTGGACCCAGGTGACAGACAGACCATCCCAGACCTACTGCAAGGTGTGTAAAAACCTGATCCTATTTTCCATGTAACTATCTAATGTTGGCTTATTGACATTGTCTTGGGGTTGAATACTAGGTTATGGGGGTCTGTGGTCTAGTGCATAGGCTAAAATGGAAGCTCTATGATATTACAATCATTCCTATTGGCTGGTCTTTAAACAGCCATAACTTCGGTTCGCTGCATGCTACAGAGTACATATTTGGGATGTGGACTAAGACCACCAATAGGGATCTGTAATTTCTGAAGCCCCGCCCCCTGTCTTCCTATTGGCTGGCCTTTAAACAACCATAACTAGAGTTCGCAGCATGCTACCAAGTACAAATTAGGTATGTGGACTTAGACTACCAATAGGGACGATCTGTCTTTTATGAAGCCCCGCCCCCTCTGTCGCTTGCTTCTAGTTTCCATAGAGTTGTCAGCTGACTGAAAGGTGATTAGAGGTGTTGTTAGGGTTTGAATAAATTGTGTGTGTGTGTGGTCACACATGGTCACACCACTTAACCTTTATTTAAAATAGCAGATCGACAAGCTAATTTTATGAGCTTGTAGATCTGCTAATGTCCCTATTTTGACATGCTCATGCCTTGTGCTCAGACTGTGTCTGTCTAATCTATCTGTGTACATTTGCGGTGTGAGTACTGTACAGTGTTGCATTGCTGATTTGGTATGTTGGCATAGATATACTAATATTGTACTTGTACTTCTATACACTACATCTCAGAGGCAAATATTGTACTTGTTATCCACTATAATTGTTAGACAACTTTAGTTACATTGTATTTTGGTTATTGTTTAAAAAGCATAGGCTACATTGACCACTTCAGCCCCATTTATACTTTGGCTAATTGAAAATGGCTGATCTACAAGCTCACAATGTGACGTGTTGTGAGCTTGTAGATTTGAAAATAGCTGATCTACAGGGCTTTTACATTACAATAGTTTGAGAATCACTGGTCCAGGTGACACGCATGTGTTCATTGTTGCTTCAAGTTTCTATGGAGTTGTCAGCTGACTGAAAGGTGATAATAGGGGTGATTAGAGGTGTGGTTAGGGGTTGAATAAATTACCCATTTTCTGAGCTTTCAGATCTGCTATTGTCCCTTCATTGACATGCTCACACCCTTGTGGTTAGGGTTGAATTAATTACCTGTTGTTGATTTCCATTAACATGCCCTGATTGTGTTTCATCTATGTCTGTGTTATCCATATGTGGCCAGTGTTTCAGCACAATATGACTTGTCTGTTTTCAAATGTCAAGGTCTGTCTTGGCACTGTTTCTTTGCTATTGTCCAGTTTGTAGAAAGCTATATGCTGATAGCCATCATTGCTTTTTGTTTATTTAGTAACAGGGAACACCCTGTCTCTGCAGGTCCCTTTTAAACAGAGAATAAAGGGTGGGTTGGCAATTTCATCAATAACTGGATTGGATAGGCTGTGTCCTGTATGAGTTCTCTCTCCTGATTGGATGAAATTGGTCTCTCCAATCACAATTTCGTTTTAAAGGCAGTTACTGTGTCACCTAGAAGGACTGTACTAACAGTAGCACCCCTACTTCAGTAAGACTGTTTGCATTCTGGTACAGTGCTGTAGTCAATTGGTATGGTTGCTGTGTTTTGACGTTGTGGATGCAATGTATTATCTAGTATATTCATTTCCATTTGATAATATGCTTTAATGAGTACCTGACAAACAAACATACTCACTTGTGTGTGTCTTTGGGTCAATCCAGAGCCAGTGTTTAAGGAGCCATTGCCAATATCGATAGCTTGTTTACTTATATTGTGATAAGTGCTAGGCATGCCTGAATATTGTATACCCTTTAAGACCGGGATCGCTGTCATTTAGATTTATTTGGCTATTAAAAAATAGCAGATATACAAGCTCATAGCGCAGCACCAAGTGAGCTTGTAGATCTGCTATTTTTGAAAAATCTTGAAACTTTGCAAACATTTTAAACCCTGATCTCTGCTTCTGGGGGTCCCTGGAACAACATATTTTGACATAAGGGTCTCTGTGGAAAAATACATATCATTTTGGGGGTCCTTTGCAAACATTTTAACTCCGATATATGCTTATGGGAGTTCCTGGAACAACATATTTTGAGATGGGGGGTCAGCGGCCAAATGCATATCATTTTGGGGGTCCGTTGGCAGCTTGTAGATCTGCTATTTTTACTCTTATTGTGTGACACTCTTGTATGACGAAGTAGGGCAGTGGTTCTCAAACTTGTTGATTTCAAGGACTTTTATCTAGATGTACTAGCCACTAACAGGATAAAGCAGGGCTGAGATGAGGTGGTGGGGGGGGGAGGGTCACACATGGTCACACACCACTTATTCTTATTTAAAATAGCGGATCTACAAGCTCATTTTATGAGCGTGTAGATCTGCTATTGTCCCTATATTGACATGCTCATGCCCTTGTGCTCAGACTGTCTGTCTATCTGTGTACATTTGTGGTGTGAGTACTGTACAGTGTTGCATTGCTGAGTTGGTATGTTGCCATAGATTGACTAATATTGTACTTGTACTTCTATCCACTACATCTCAGAGGCAAATATTGTACTTTTAATCCACTATAACTGTTAGGCACCTTTAGTTACATTGTAGATTTTGGTTATTGTTTAAAAAACATAGGCTACATTGACCACTTCGGCCCCATTTAAACTTTGGCTAATTGAAAATGGCTGATCTACAAGCTCACAATGTGACGTGTTGTGAGCTTGTAGATTTGAAAATAGCAGATCTACAACCTCACAATGTCTCACAATATCTTTAAAATTAGCAGCCATCTGTAACCATTTGATAAGGCATTATACATATTTGAAAATAAACCAAAATCTACAAAGTAACTAAAGTTTTCTAACAATTGTAGTGGATTAAAAGTACAATCCTCTTTAACATTACAATAGTTTGAGAATCACTGGTATTCAGGTGACAAGTATGTGTTGCTTCAATGTTCAACAGAGTTGTCAGCTGACTGAAAGGTGATAATAGGAGGGTGATTGGAGGTGTGGCTAGGGGTTGAATAACTGATCCATTGTTGATTCCCATTAACAGGCTCTGATTATGTCTCCTCTGTGTCTGTCTTATCCATATGTGGCCAATGTTCAGCACAGTATGACAGTTTTCAAGATAGATCTTGGCACTTTTTCTTTGCTATTGTCCAGTTTATAGAAAGCTATATGCTGATAGCCATCATTGCTTTGTGTTTGTTTAGTAACAGGGAACACCCTGTCTCTGCAGGTCCTTTTTATGCATGCAGTACACATATGTCATTTCAGCCTATTGGAAAAAGGAGAGCACTTTACTGTAATGGCTGCATGAGATCACTGTACTGTATCTATAGCTGCATGCATGAGACCACTGCACCTAGAGACCACTGTACTGTATCTACACCACTGTACTGTATCTCTTGCTATATGAGACCATTGCATCTATAGCTGCATTATGTACTGCATCTATAGACCACTGCACTGTATCGATAGCTGTATGAGACCACTGTACATCTATAGACTACCTACTGTATCTATACAATGCTGTACTGTATCTATAGACCACTCTAGTGCATCTGTAGACTTCTTGTCTAGTGCACCTGTAGACCACTATTGCATCTGTAGACCACTGTCGTGCATCTGTAGACCACTGTAGTTCCTCTCTAGCCCACTGTAGTGCATCTGTAGACAACTCTAGTGCATCTGTAGACCACTCTGTTGCATCTGACCACTGTTGTGATATGTAGACCACTCTAATGCATCTGTAGACCACTCTAGTGCATCTGTAGACAACTCTAGTGCATCTGTAGACCACTCTGTTGCATCTGACCACTGTTGTGATATGTAGACCACTCTAATGCATCTGTAGACCACTCTAGTGCATCTGTAGCCCACTGTAGTGCATCTGTAGACTACTCTAATGCATCTGTAGCCCACTGTAGTGCATCTGTAGACCACTCTAATGCACCTGTAGCATTTTTCTGGGACCCATTTGAATGACCACCTGTGGGTCCCGGGACCTATTTCATTGAAAACCTAGCAACATCACTGATAGCATATCTACAAGCTCACTGTAACTTTAATGTTTGGAAAATAGCAGATCTACAAGCTCACTGTAAGCTTGTTGCCTTATTTTAAATAGCCGATCGACTAGCTCACTTGTCAGCTTCTAGATAACCTGTGAGCTTGTAGATCTGCTATTGTTACTATTTATATAGTGACAAATATATATTTGTGTCTAAAATACAGTATTTTTGCTTGAATTTTCAGCTGTGCCGTGGCTGTACACCGGACCTGATATCTTGGCCAACACAGCCGTGGACTGAGGGGACCGTTCCAGACTGCACTACTGCAAGGTTTGTTTAACATAACACATGTGCAAATCAAAGCATTTTAGATCTAACTATCTAATGTTAGTCTATGGAAATTGTCTTGGGGTCAGTCCATTGTCCGTTTTTAAGGAGGCATTGCCAATATATATACTCCGTAGCTTAATTGAAACACATTTTCTTTATTTTTTAAATGCCAACTACAACGTATTATTTTCGCTTATTTTGCACATTTTAACGTCTCCACCAGGCCGGAAGGCATGGCTGAGACTATGTTTTGCACACTGTCAGTCCATGTGTGTGTCATTCTGTCTGTGGACAGCCAATCTCTGGTTCCGTTGGCTTGATGGTAGTGAAACTGTGCATATACGCTCCCTGTATGCTAGATTAGAATTCTGCCCCAAATTAGTCACATGGGGCTCCTGGTTATGCCACCAGGAGGCCAATTTTTGCAAACACACTTTTGACTGCTCTACACATGTTGTCCAAACATCACACTAATCGGTACACAGTATCTCTATTGTCATTCAACGAAACTTGCTCTGTTTTGAACAAAATGCCTCGAATCATGAACACAGCGTGCAATTTCTGTGACATTTTGCACGCACATTCCCACTAGGCAGAGGAAGAAATGCCACTTGAAAAATGTCAAGTCAGCCTCATGGTGGCACTATAGCAGGTCGATTCATGTTTTTACCTATAACTGCACTGCTCTGTGTAAAACCTTGTATGCACACTCCCTAGTGACCAAGACAAAGCCTTTGGCCTGCATTTTTAACATCTGCCTTAAGCGCAATCAGGTGGCTGACTTTACATGCACATTCGCACTACTTTGAGATACAAATGCCACCCTCTTAACATTGCCCTATTATAGCTCCATCAGGAGACCGATTTTTACAAAACGATTGTTTATATATTAGCCCCACTAAACATCATGCAAATTGGTACAGATTATCTTTATAGTCAAGTGCTAGCCCACAATAACCTACCTGACCTGGTGAAGACCTGTGCTCCGAGGAGCACTTTTTAGGGCCCGAGCACTGCACAGTAGTGCAAAGCCCTATTGAACTGCAATGATTATTATTCCCCCAAAAGAATCGGGGAAAATGAGGGTCTAAACGTACACAAAAAGTTGCGCAACTTTGCACACACATCACAAATGAAGAAAAATTACGTATTTTAATCATCTCAAAAAGGGGTGTGGCCTAATGGCTTAATAGCGCCCCCTACAAAAGTTCATGCTTCAAGCCCGACAATACGGCTTCACCTACATGCATGAAAATTGGTACAAACTTGTATCATGTCCCGACTTACGAAAAAGTCTCTTGCAGCCATGACCAAAACCAAACAGGAAGTCGGCCATTTTATCGGATCCGCCTCAAATTCGCTCGGAGTACACAAAAGACGTTAACGATGAAAAGTTATCAAAAGCTTCAGATTTCGTAAGACGGCGTAACCGTGGCAAAGCGTCAAACTGCAAAGGCAAAAAGGAAGTGAAAATAGCCGATCTACAATTCCTATTGGCTGGCCTTTAAGCAGTCATAACTTCGGTTCGCAGCATGCTACCGAGTACAAATTTGGTATGTGGACTAAGACCACCAATAGGGACGAGCTGTAATTTCTAAAGCCCCGCCCCCTCTCTCTTCCTATTGGCTGGCCTTTAAACAGCCATAACTCGAGTTTGCAGCATACTACCCAGTACACATTTGGTATGTGGACTAAGACCACCAATAGGGATGATCTGTAATTTCTGAAGCCCCGCCCCCTCTGTCTTCCTATTGGCTGGCCTTTAAATAACCATAATTAGAGTTCGCAGCATGCTACCGAGTACACATTTGGTATGTGAACTTAGACCACCAAGAGGGACAATCTATCATTTATGAAGCCCCGCCTCTGTCTTCCTATTGGTTGGGCTTTAACAGCCATAACTCCAGTTTCCAGCATCGAATAACTACAACATTTGCTAGGTACACTTAAACGGCCAATAAGGACAGGCTGTAATTGCTTGAGACCCGCCCCCTTGTGTTCCTATTGGCTGGGTTTTAAACAGCCATAACTCCAGTTCCCAGCATGGAAAACCTATAAAACTTCCTAGGTACACTTTGACGGCCAATAGAGACGGGCTGAATTTGCTTAAGCAATTTAGCCTAACTTTTCAGCTGATTGCCATACAGGCTTGTATCGTAGACAGAACGTCGAGGGCCCAGTCATCGCTGCTTGCAGCTTTAATTCTAGCTACATTCTGTTTTCACACATTTTAAAAAGGTCTTGACTATGTCATGACTGTAGGATTCAATCTAGTCAAAGCTGTCAGCCATTCTTAATCAAAAAATTCTAATGAAATAAAACAAGTAACCAATGATCTTAGCAGTGCCATAAAAATTACACACACGTTTTTACACAAGAACATAACGGTACAAAAAAATAAAAGTAATTATACTTTAAAACTATAGCGCTAATCTGAAATTATTTTTTGTTCTTTTTTTTATTCTAGTGTTCAGATCGAAACAGCTCCTCTGGTGACCTTTTAACGGTAAGTAAGTTGATTCTTGATGCCTAGCGTGATTTTTGACTAACGCTACACTAGCATTGAAGGTTGTTTTTTGGTAAAGAGTGTACATTTTCATAAAAGTTCAGATCTAGAACTTGGTGACATCATGCCTGGTCGTCGTGGGGGGAAATCTATCGCTAAAAAGAAATTCTGGGATGCTAAGTTGGCCCATGTTGACCAACATGCACAGTCTGATGTTAAAGAACAACACAACATTGGCGAGGCCATGGACCTTTCCAACAATGACCCTGTACAACAACCATGCACCCCGCCACCCTCTGTGAAATCTGTGCAGGCATCCAAAAGCCAAAATCATCATAGGTTTTCCCAAATGTCAAAGAATCGGCAGTGTACATGCATGGCTCTGACATTTTTGGCATACCAGCATGAAGGTCTTGACTTAAAGATGGATGATCTTGACAAGATACTAGACAAGGGAGACAGTCTGTATAAAAGAACAATAGAACAACTAAAAAGACAAAATCAGTTTCAGTCATGCCTGCTGACAATGGAGGAAGTACCTCTCAATGTCCAAACAAAACACAATACGTACTCCGTGAAAAAATCGAACGTGGAAATGGGATATATGAGAGCTGAGGGAGAGCCCCACCGACAGCATTGGTTCCTGAAGCTTCAGGAAAGACTTAAGTGTCTGTCTGAGGACGTCAAATATGCACTCCTAACAGTATCACCATTCACCATTGCTGTTTTTAGAGACAGGTCTGGAAGATATGGACTGTTTGACTCTCATCAGAGAAGTGCTGATGGCCTACCTTTGCCTGGAGGAAAGGCTGTAATGATGACATTCACTCAGTTGGATGATCTGTTCGCTAAGATAGACCAGCTAATTGACTTCTCACATGAAAACACGATAGACAAAATGCAGTTTGACTTCATGCCAGTAACATTTGAACAGACAAATGCTCGGTCACCCCATCTGTCAACAGTGCAAGTTCATCCTGACAACCTGCATCACAAAGAGCCTGTTGATCTAACTTGTCAGGATGAAACAAACACTGGACCGCAGGCTGGATATTCACTGTCAACACAAGTGATGTCAGACACTACAAATGAAGGGGCAAACAAAATGTGTAACCAACGAAAACGAAAATTAGCGAGGAGACAAAAGGACCAACTGCAATCTGATACCAAGAAAAAACCTAGGACTCCGAGGAAGGAATACATGAACAAATACATTGCCATGAGATTAATAACTAATACAAAATTCAGGACAAGGCAAAAACAACTTAAGAACGCATATTTTAAAAGAACATACAATGAAGATTGTATGTTCAGAGGGCAGCATCAGGTCAAAATGAAGGCATATGGCAAAAAGAGGTTCAAATTAGATGAGGAGTTCAGAGGGCAAAAACAGGTCAAAATTAAGGCTTATGACAAAAGAAGGTACAATGAAGATAAGGAGTTTAGAGAAAAGCATCAGCAAAAACAGAAGGGATATAGAAACAAGAGGTTCAAAGGAGATGAGGAGTTCAGAGGGCAGCATAGGGTCAAAATGAAGGCATATGGCAAAAAGAGGTTCAAAGGAGATGAGGAGTTCAGAAGGCAGCATAGGGTCAAAATGAAGGCATATGGCAAAAAGAGGTTCAAAGGAGATGAGGAGTTCAGGGAAAAGTTCAGGGAACGCATGAAGTCCTATATGGCCCGCAGATGCAAAACGGACCCGTTCTTCAAGATGCGGTGTGCCATGCGACGTTCAATGAGAATAAAAAATAGATACAAGGAGTTATGTGATGAACTGCGCAAACTTAGCAAAGCTTTAAAAGCGAGGAAAGATTTAGATACTGCGAGGAAAGATTTAGATACTGCGAGGATAGATTTAGTTACCGCACCCCAACAGAATGAGCTAATACAAGGCGCTATAGCGAGTTTCCAGAAAGCCACAAAAGATGGACCAACTAAGGTGTGCACAACGTGCCATCGGGCTCTTTTCGCTAATCAAGTGTATGTTTGTCAAAGGTCAAATTACACGATCAAACCCGCCGTGGTTGCTGCCTGCTTAACAGGCAAATACCTTCATTCGTGTGATGATCAATGTGGAGGGCCGAAAGATTGCGCTGTACCCTTAGAAAGGCGAACAGAGTGGATTTGTCAAAGCTGTCACAAAAGTGTAGAAGTAGGTAGAATGCCACGCTTGGCTGTCGCAAACAACCTGGGACTAGCCCCCATTCCTCCAGAGCTCCGCCAACTCAATGTGCTGGAAAGACAAATTTTAGCAATAGACATACCGTTTGCCAAGATTCTCACACTTCCTAAAGGCAAACAGAGTGCGATACATGGTGCTGTGGTTTGCGTGCCAGCAGACGTGGCAACCACAGTAAACACGCTACCCAGACGGCTCGATGCATCCTGTTTGTACAGAGTGAAGCTGAAGAGACGTCTGCGGTACAAAGGCTATCATCTTTTTCACACTGTCAATATGACCAATGTGTTATCGGGCTTGAGTAAACTCATCGAGACACACCCCGACTACAAAAACATCATAATCCGAAATGATGAGAGCATCAACGATGCAAATGTGGAGGGCCAGCTTGAAGAGCTACCCACTGTTGAACAGACAGCCACAGATGAAGTCATGGACAGTTGTGATGAGGCCGAAATGATGGAAGTAGCCGATGCTACTGAATCTTTCGACCCATCACAGGGAGTGGATCAACATCCACCCACTGCCCAAGATGAGCAAGATGCGCTGAGACCTGGACATGGCTTGGACGGTTGCTTGCAACCGGATGACATTGGACAAGAGACAATGACATACGGCGATGGCATTTTCTGCCTCGCCCCAGCCGAAGGCAACAGGCCTGTCAGCTACAGCACAGTCCCAAATCTCGAAGCAAAGGCCTTCCCTGTCTTGTTTCCATCTGGCGAGAACACGTTAGATCGGAAGAGAAAGCTCAAACTGAGCCCAAGCAGGTATTTTAACGCAAGGCTTTTCAGTGCCGATGATCGTTTTGCGAGAGACCAAAGCTATCTCTTTTTTGCCCAGTTTGTTACAGAGACCCACACGGCCAAAAGCACCATCTCAATTCAATTGAGGAAGGGCAAACCCTTTAGCAAGGATGGTCGCAGGATCACTAACAAGATGTTGCAGGACAAGCATGAAGTCGAGAGACTGGTCCGAAACCGCGATGCAACAAGGTTCATGCAACCCCTGAGGGGGACGCCAGCCTACTGGCAGAAGACCATGTTTGATTTGTTTGCCATGGTCCGTCAGTTAGGCCCACCTACCTTCTTTTTGACCTTAAGTGCTGCCGAATTCAGATGGCCAGAGGTCATAACGGCAATAAAAGCACAGCAAGGCCAAATAGTGGATTTTGACAAGCTTGACTGGAACGAGAAATGCGACATCCTCAGAAGCAATGCAGTGACTACAATGCGCATGTTTGACAAGCGAGTTGCTCATGCGTATACAAAACTGCTGCAATCTGATGCTCGCCCGCTCGGTCACGTCATAGATTGGTTCCATAGAATAGAGTATCAGGCCAGAGGTTCCCCACATGTTCACGCCTTATTGTGGGTAGCCGACGCCCCCAAACTTGGGGAAGACTCGGACGAGAAAATATGCGAATTTGCGGACCGCTACATTTCGTGCCAGCTGCCTGATCCAAACGAAAATCCTGTGCTTCACCGAATTGTCCAAGAAGTTCAGATGCACAGCAGAAACCACACAAAGTCCTGTAAGAAAGGTAACAGGACATGCAGGTTTGGTTTCCCCAAGGCACCAGTGGACTCAACCTGGTTAACTAACCCAGTGCCAGTTGATCCAACGGAAGAAGTCACGGATGAAGACGAAAGTGGCGCAACAGGAGGAAATGATCCTTCATTTCCTCCTGTTGCACCCCTTTCGTCTTCATCCGTGACAGACGAAAGTGCAAAGAAGGGTACCGAGGGCATAGGCAAACAACAGAAGGCAAGAGCACAGGCTTCTTTGGCCAAACTCAAACCTCTGTATGATCTACTTCTGGACTTACCATCAGAAGTGACCGACCTCTCAGAGTTGCTGGAAAAGTGCAATTTGACTCACGAAGAGTACGACAGCTGTCTTGAAGACATGCGAAATGTCCAGGTGCTCTTGATGAAGCGTGGAGTCAAGGATTGCTATGTGAACAACTACAACCCAGTTTTGCTGGAGGCCTGGAATGCCAACATGGATATCCAGTTTGTCCTGGATCACTTTGTTTGCATCTCATACATGTTGTCCTACATATCCAAGGCCGAACATGAGATGGGTGAGATGCTGAAACAAGTAGTCGAAGGCATAGACCCCACGAAAGTGACCGAGAGGGGTGCAATGAACGAACTTGTTCACGCATACGTTAAAAACAGACAGGTTAGCTCTCAGGAGGCAGTGGCCCGGACTTGCAGCTTGTCATTGAAGAAATGCTCGCGCCCAGTTGTCTTCCTCCCGACGGATGACAATGCAATGAAAATGAGCCTCCCGCTCAGCTTGCTGCAGAAAAGACCAGGAGATTCGAACCAAGTGTGGATGTCGAGTCTTCTGGACAAATACAATGCCAGACCCAAAACGTCGGTGTTTCACAACATGTGTCTCGCAGAATTTGCATCCAAGTACAGAATCGTGTACGGTAGCGAAGCCAAAAAGCCAAATTGCCTTAAGCTGTCTGACAACATGGGAACCATTAAAAAGCGCATGAAAAAACACGCGGTAATCAGATACGCGAAATTTTCGGAACAGAAAGACCCCGAGAAATACTTCGGCACCTTGCTGAAGGCTTACCTTCCGCATCGCTATCAGACCACACTGAAAACCGTAGACTTCCCCACCTACAAGGAGTTCTACGAGTCTGCGTCGGTGAAAATACCTGGGCAAAAAGGGACTTGGCGCGCGAATGCCATCGTTGCGGAAAACAGGATGAAATATGAAAGACATGCTTCTTCGATGGAAGAAGCATTACAGGAGTTCATGAAAAATGGCCCCGCGGAAGATGCGTGGGCCAACATTGCCCCCGAAAATGAGCTCGAGCGGATGGAATGTCTTGCCGAACAAGATCAACATCCACTTGCGGACGACGAACAAGACGACGTCCCAGAGTTCAGTTGTCAAGAGGTGGGTACAATTGTTGCGCACAGGGTGTCGGCTCCGCAAATGAGCCTCGATTACCTGCGCTCATTGTGTCGAAACCTCAACCGGACTCAAGCCTCCATCTTTCACTCGGTACGTGACTGGTGTTTGAAGAGCGTACTTGAGAAAATTGACAAACCCGAACCCTTCTTTTTCTTTGTCACTGGGGGTGCTGGAACTGGCAAATCCCATCTGATTAAGTGCATCTACGGTGAGGCAACAAGGATTCTCCGTCGACTCTCCAGACTGTCTGAAGAGACGGATGCATCCATGCCCACGGTGCTGCTGTCTGCGTTTACAGGAACTGCGGCATACAACATCGCGGGAAACACATTGCATTCCCTGTTGAAGTTGCCCAGAAAACTGAACCCACCCTACATAGGGCTGGGAAACAAATTAGATGACGTGAGGGCAAAGCTGGGAAATGCGGAGATTATCGTCATAGATGAGGTCTCGATGGTTTCAAAGGCCATGTTTCTTTACATCCACTGGAGACTGCAAGAGATCAAAGGCAGTAAGAGGCCATTCGGTGGCATGTCGGTACTTGTAGTAGGCGACTTTTACCAGCTCCCTCCAACATCCAGTGGGAAACCGCTCTGCGTGCTCGAAGAAGGCACACCGGACCTTCTGCACCAACACTTTCAGATGATCACGTTGACCGAGATCATGCGACAGAAAGATGATGTGCCCTACGCACAGCTTCTGAATAGGTTGAGGGTCAAAGCGAAGAAAGATCCGCTGAGTGACACAGACAAAGCACTCCTTGCTCAACGAGTGACATTGCCTCACCTTTGTCCTAAGGATGTTGTGCACATCTTTGCAACCAACAAAGAGGTGTCTCAACACAACGCCAAATCTTTGTCTGCGCTCCACAACCAGATTGTCAACATACCCGCGGAAGACTATAGGCAAGTCGATAATCACAGGACTCGACTTGCCAGTCCCCGTACAGGAGATCATCAGGATCTTCTTGACAACTTGCAGGTTGCAGTAGGCGCCCCAATCATGATCATTAAGAACATAGATGTGGAGGATGGCCTTGTGAATGGGACATTTGGCAAGGTTGATAGTGTAGAGATACAGGTAAACAAGGACGAGAGTAGAGTAGCCAAGCTTTGGCTTGTAGTAGACAAGCCTGGAGCAGGACAGAAATACCGGAAAACTACACCTGGCTCTGCACAAGTGTACGTCGAGAGATACGAGGACCACCTGAAAGATAAAACGCTTCGTAGGCAATTTCCCATCAAGTTGGCATATGCTTGCACAGCTCACAAAGTCCAAGGCATGACTACACAGTCTGCAGTGGTTTCCTTGAAACGGATCTTCCAACCAGGCATGGCCTACGTTGCCCTGAGTAGGACAACGTCATTGCAAGGTTTGCATATAATTGACTTCGATGCGAAGAAAATCTATGCTGATCCTGCAATCACAGCTGCCCTAGAATCCATGAAGACCGCCTCACTGGACAGTTTTATGCCACTGTTAAAGTATCGAGAGACGACAGGCCAGGCGCAAACACTCGCGATTATACATCACAACACGCAAAGTTTACCGGCACACATTCGAGACATCAGGCAACATCACGAACTAACCCATGCAGATGTCCTGTGCTTGACCGAGACTCATCTCACCGGCTGCAATGTGGCTGACAGTCTCCAATTAGATGGATACACCATGTTCAGCCGCAACAAGCACATCTCGTACTCCAACCTTCCTGAACGTGCAGAACAGGATGGCGGAGGCGTCGCTGTGTATGTGAAAGACCATTTCCAGGCACGTGAAAAGCGTTACATACACAATGTGACCAACCTCGAGTTTGTGGTCGTCAAGATAGAGTCCCCTGTCAAGCTTCTGATAGCTGCAGTGTACAGACCACCACGTTACGATGACCCGTTCATGGACAATCTTAAGGCCCTTCTGGACGCCTTAGAAGTGATGGACCACCATCCCATCGTAGTCTGTGGTGATTTCAATGAAAATCTACTGGCCAGTGTAGGTACTCCGATAGCAATGCTGCTCGAGTCCAGAGGATACACACAACTGATCAAGGAGAAGACTACTGACAAAAACACGCTGTTGGATCACATTTACATCTCAAGACCACAGCAATGTCTACAGTCTGGAGTATTACGTACGTACTACAGCTACCATGATCCTGTGTATTGCGTATTATCCTCCGATCAGGACTAGTGCATAGCCTGCAAGACAAGCTTGCAAACACTGGAACCATGTAGACCTTAGTTAGCTGTAGAACATCGTGCTCTTTCCCACCAAACGCATTCTGACCTGCTATATCATAATATATAATATATCCCATCTGCCGCACTCAATAACAAACGGATTGCGAACAATGGAACCTACTGATGCTTGGATTGGACACAAACAATTGTTATTAATAGTGGTCACCAGAGATGTTGTCGAGACGGCAGGAACTATTCATAGCCACACGCTACCTCATGCTCTGGTGCCACTCCAGTGTAGGTACTCAGATAGCAATACTGCTCGAGTCCAGAAGATACACTGTTCAAAAAACACGCACCAAACCAAGCCGTAGGGCCATCTTCCGCAGAGACATTTTTCATGAACTCCTGTAATGCCAAACCGAGCCGCAACCCGCGCACCAGACCAAGCTGCGACGCGCGCACCAAACCGAGCCGCAACCCGCGCACCAAACTGAGCCGCGACCTGCGCACCAAACCGACCCGCGCACCAAACCGAGCCGCGACCCGCGCACTAGACCAAGCCGCGACGCGCGCACCAAACCGAGCCGCAACCCGCGCACCAAACTGAGCCGCGACCTGCGCACCAAACCGAGCCGCGAGCCAAAATACCGACGCGTGACACGTTGTTTTCAGATCTACTGATGCTTGGATTGGACATAAACAATGGAAGGATGGCAAATAGTGGTCACCAGAGATGTTGTCGAGACGGCAGGAACTATTCATAGCCACACGCTACCTCATGCTCTGGTGCCACTCCAGTGTAGGTACTCAGATAGCAATGCTGCTCGAGTCCAGAAGATACACTGTTCAAAAAACACGCACCAAACCAAGCCGCGACCCGCGCACCAAACCGAGCCACAACCTGTGCACCAAACTGAGCCGCGACCTGCGCACCAAACCGAGCCGCGACCCGCGCACCAAACCGAGCCGCGACCCGCGCACTAGACCAAGCCGCGACGCGCGCACCAAACCGAGCCGCAACCCGCGCACCAAACTGAGCCGCGACCTGCGCACCAAACCGAGCCGCGAGCCAAAATACCGACGCGTGACACGTTGTTTTCAGATCTACTGATGCTTGGATTGGACATAAACAATGGAAGGATGGCAAATAGTGGTCACCAGAGATGTTGTCGAGACGGCAGGAACTATTCATAGCCACACGCTACCTCATGCTCTGGTGCCACTCCAGTGTAGGTACTCAAATAGCAATGCTGCTCGAGTCCAGAAGATACACTGTTCAAAAAACACGCACCAAACCAAGCCGCGACCCGCGCACCAAACTGAGCCGCGACCCGCCCACCAAACTGAGCCGCGACCTGCGCACCAAACCGAGCCGCGAGCCAAAACGCCGACGCGCAACACGTTGTTTTCAGATCGTTATTTTCAGTGCGACACAAGCATACATCATTTGAAGGGAATCACACTTTTTAAGAAGAAAACACCAGAGCAATAAATACTGCCGCAAACATCTGCTTTTTTTAAACAAATATCTCTGTTCCGTTAACATTCTCTTCCCCCTTCCACAAAGCGTTGTTGTTCTTTAGGGATACTGCATTAGGATATAATGTACACAGTCACACACACACATAGAAGATATGGAGATTGGAGATCAAAGAAAACAATAGAGGGGGGGGGGGGGCGTGTAATTGGGGACCCATAAAATGTTTCTGGGACCCATTTAAATGACCACCTGTGGGTCCCGGGACCCATTACATTGAAAACCTAGCAACATCACTGCAAATCTCACCTTTTTTGTCTTGTTGAGTATTATTCATATTGTAGGATTCTTTTGTCTTATTCATATTATAGCATTGTTTTGTCTTATTCATATTGTAACATTGTTTTGTCTTTTTTCATAACTATTGATTGTGAAGCATTTGTTTGAAAAGAACACTAACACTTGTTTCCCTGTTTTTCAGAAGCCGTCCAGCACTGACAGATTTGTTTTGCCTTTAACCTTTTTCTACTTTTCAGGAATGTTCTTTGTGAATGATTGTCATATTTCTAAGATAATTGCATTCCATTTATGTTGTGGCTCGTGAACCGGTAGTACCCAATTTCTATAAACACAATATTGGCCATCCCTGAAATTAATAACAAACTCACACATAAATTAAACAATTCGAACAAATGCATAACAAACTATTTTGGATTGTATACTGCCTTTTCATGACCCACTACCTTATATTTACATGTGCATGTTGTAAATGTTTAACTCACCATTTGTTTTTAGGGCTGTAAGACTGTAACACTTATTAGGACTAAATTATTTTATAATTCATTTTGACAAAAAAATATAATTTTAGTCAAACAGCCAATATACACGCATTAAAATAGGACTTAATTTCTTAATTAAACTAGTAAATGTAATCCCAAAATAATTATGGAAAATGTTACACATTGATTCATTGATAAATACAAAATTAGACATCTACAAAATACACTTTGAGATAATTCACTTAATCAATATAGTTGCAGCCCTACAATTTTACCTATTTTTCAGAATGTTAAATGTTGTTTAATAATATATTAATATATTTACCAGGAGCTTGCTTGATCGCCTTTTTTAACAAAGGGGTCGGTGCAAGAATTTTTCCCTGTGCACTCCTAAATTGGCTGAAATAGGAGGCAGGTTTTTTGCTTCACCCTGGAAAATATTGAATTTACTTAAAAGTTAGAATATAATTTTGGATAACAACAGTAATAGTAGTAATAATAATCATTCTAGCATCAATAATATATCTGTCAATAATAAACTGTTTACAGGCATTGTAATAGTTACCATAATATATAATTGTATAATTAACCTATATATAGAATCTTAAAATATAACCATACTATTATTACATATAGAATCATAATAACAACTATAATAACAATAATTGATAGGACATTATACCAAATATATTGATGGTGTTGCTTACAGTAAAGGTACCAATAATACAATTGTGTTAATAAATACTTTAAACTATATCTGCTCTGCTTTGTCTCTACTTATTATTCTTTTTACCATGTGTTTGAAAAGTGAATCTATATGTTTGCATGTATTTAACATTTACAATGAATATAGATGTGTGTTTGAGTTGTTCTGGAATTACCATCCACAATCAGAAGGGTTCTTGACTACTAAAGCTGAACAAAAAGTGAAACTTTGGAATGTAACATCTCATTAAATACCTAAGCCCATACACATATGAACATAAAATACAAAAGTTGTTGGTTTAACTGACAATAATTTTTGCCTTCTACTATCGGGTGTTTTAATTTATTTATTTGACCAACTTATCCACTTAACGGTTTGATCCATGCAAGAGTCAAAGCTTGTAATTTAAAGTGTTGTCAGACTATAATCTCTGCCTGCTGGACAAAATGGACTTCAATCCCTCTACTGTGTGTAAAATTGTGAAGCAATTGGTGCCTGCCTGGTGATGACAAGTCTGTCACAATGTAGGCTAAACAATAGTTTTTAATTGTGGTATTGACGCCATTCAGTAACATTGATATGCTGGGGAGTATCTATTGTACAATATACAAAATGGTATGGCTTCAACCCAGCTACTTGCCAGGTCAACAACTATCGTAATGGTTCCACATGTATTAAATGGTGAGACATTCCCAAGTACATTACAAGGTATTTAATATCTATTATCAGGCTGGGGGAAAATAGGTGCTGAATCTTATACTCACAAAACATGACATCATAATATAAGTGTGGGGAAAATGTGAAATGTCTTCTGAGTATTTACAACTTGTTTGCAAATAGCAGATATGCCATTTACTCTATATACACAGGGTATGTCTCCTCATAATATCTCAGATCAGAACAATAAGGTAAAAACAAATAGCAAGTTTGCTTTAACAACAATTTATTTTGAGATCTACAACACCATCTGTTCCACTTGGGACTGGACTGTGAACTACCATGTGACGATGGATTCCTTGGACCCCCATGGCCACAACCCAGAACTCTGCATGGGCGCAACCACACTCTGCAATTTCCCCGGAATTGCGACGCGTCTAGTTTACTTTTGTGTCTGAGTTATTTGATCGATTTTTTATTTTTGTCTATCTTTCTTTTCACAAACACATTTCTTTCTTCTTGCCTGTCTATTGCACTAGTTCTTCACTAGTGGTTTGTGTGTACAAATGTATGTGATGTGGAGCTATGTGATTTATGTCTGGTATCATTATGGTAGCATGTAGCCCCATTAACACTGTGTTAACAGTCATCTATGCTGTAGGTCTGTGCAAACTAAAAGAGAAAGCAAATGATGTGCGTGGTGTCATTTGCTTCTTTCTTAGTGTTTTTTTAATTTCATCTGCTGTTTGAGTCGTGGCTGCTGTTCAAGGTAAGTGATAGTAGTGACACGGTCTATCATTGGATGTCGGGCAGAAACCATATATATATATATATATATATATATATATATATATATATATATATATATATATATATATATATATATATATATATATATATATATATATTTTTTTTTTTTATATATATATTTTTTTTTTTTGTCGTAAAGACATTTCTTTACTTGGTCATACCGTGTGACAGTGTCACATACTAAAGCAGTACAAACAGCCTATCTACAAGCTCACAACGCAAAGATCATGATAATTATATTGGATCCATTGGAACACAGGTTATTTTGTGTTATTTTAAAAAGTAACAATTTTGGACATACAAGGTTTCTGCCTGACCTCCATACTTTAACTTCCCCTCTTTTCTCTTCATTATTTGCTTGAATAAAGTTCTAACTTTTTTTCCTTCTAGTGTGTCTTTGAGTTTTTTACAAATGGAACCAAATGGACCCGTCACTGGTCCATTTGGTTCTATTCGTAGTACTGACAGTATACATATCGAGGCTGTTTATGTAATGACAGGGTACAGTATATGTAGGCCTACGCTAAGCTGTATAATATAGTGACAGGGTACAGTAGATGTATACTAGGTTGTATAATATAGTGACAGGGTATAGTATATGTATACTAGGTTGTATAATATAGTGACAGGGTACAGTATATGTATACTAGGTTGTATAATATAGTGACAGGGTATAGTATATGTGGCTCTTGGTCGCATAGCAAACTCACATAGTTAAACCTATTTGTGCTTTATCTATTTTTGATAAAGTTAAAAATATAGCTTTTTTTTTTGCCCTGTCATAGTATCAACTAAACATTTTTTTAGCTTTAACTGTAAAATTTGCACTATCAGCGCCGCTTGCGTTGCGTCATTTAACGGGTGGCGGGCCAGCGGTTTGCGTCGTTTGCGTTCAATGCCCGTCATTCGTGAAGAATATGTAAGGGACTGGACCATTTTTTTTTATTATTGGTTCACGGCCAGCGTTTGTGTGATTTATGTCTCGTAGCATTTCGCGTCATTTGCGTTAAGTAATTTGATTTGCGTCGCGTCTCAGGATTTCACGTCATATCCGTGCAGGTAAGTCTTCATCACATCAGCCCACATCACATTAGTCCGTGGTGTAGTGTAGTGTAGTATGTGATGTGGATTGATGTGATGTATGTGTTGTCATTTCACAACACATGCGGGTAAAAATTACATTTGATTTCACGTCGCTTCCGTCATATGCAGGTAAGTCTTCATCACGTCAGCCCACATCACATATGACCGTACACGGGGGCCGTATGTGATGTGCATTGATGTGATGTATGTCTTGTGTTGTGTCATTTCACAACATATGCGGGTAAAACATCATCACGTTAGTCCACGTCACATATGAACATATGTGGAGGTATGTGATGCATGTCGTCCTTTACGTCGTGTGTCGTTTCGCGTAATTTTATTGCCGTTGTACCGTTTCAGGCTATTTGCGAGTAAAGCTTCATCACGTCAATCCACATCACATAATAATAATAATAATAATAATAATAATAATAATAATAATAATAATAATAATAATAATAATAATAATAACATCACATTACTGGTCGTAGGGTTAGGGTTATATGTGATGTGGATTTATGTGATTTTGTGATTATTTCACGACATTTGCGGATAGCTCGTCATTCACATCGGTCGGCAATTTTTTCTTTTAGGCGAGGTACACGCCGTTGTTTACAGTAGGTCAGAACAGGGAGAGATGTAGGGCCATCATTCATATCATATGCATTTAATGACTTTGGTTATTCCTGTTGCTTGTGTTGTATGTTGTGTATTAATGTCATTCATAGTGTTGTATGTTGTGTACTAATGTCATTCATAGTGTTGTATGTTGTGTACTAATGTCATTCATAGTGTTGTGTACTAATTCATGCTGTTGCTGTATTGCTGACAAATATTGGCACAATTGATTTTGCGTTGCGTCATTTGCGGTAAAGCTTAATCACGCCAATCCACATCACATATGACCAGTATGTGATGTGAAGGTGTTTGACGGATGTCGGCATGTGCATCACGTATAGTTACTCGTTATTTGTGCCGTCATTTGCGAGTAAAGCTTCATCACGTCAAGCCACATCACATAATAATAATATAATAATATAATATAAACGATACATACAACCATATGACCAGTATGTGATGTGGACTTCGTTTCACGTTGTTTGCGTACAATGCTCGTCATTTGGCAGGAGAATAATGAAGAAAATGGACTGATGCTGGACTGAGACTGATGCAGAGAACATGAAACAAAGAATGCTGCTGCCATTGCGTCATATGCGCCCCGTATGATTTATGTCAATCGTTCACAAATGATGTAAATTATACGAGTCTCTCTATCTATCCCTCTCTCTGTCTCTTTATCCCTCATCTCTCTATCTCTCCCCCTGCTAAGTATGTTGGTGAATGTAATGCACATTACAAAGTGCTTTGGTAAAGGTACTATAGATAAATGCACCATTTAAATTGTAAACTTTGAATTGAACTCATAGGCATCAGCTAGGAGCCACTGTGACACTGTGTAAGAGGCAGTTCAGTCACTGTAGACTGTATTACTTCTGGAAAATAAAATAAACATTAGTCACAACTGTGTGATTGCATTCTAAACATTACAGTCATAACTGATGTCATTCAAAATGTGTAAGCTCTATATTTAACAGCTACCAGGCATTGTGCCACTGCAGAGGTTCCCAAACCTTTTAGCTCAGGACCCAAACTAGTGAAGATAATAGATTTGCAAGCTCACAACGAGCATGTAAATCTATTTTCACAACCTCTTTTTTTTTTTTTTTTTCTAATTTATTGCTTAGATTTGTTGTTTTCACGAAATAGCACATGTTCTATTTTGCTTGCTTCTTATATGTGCTTTTAATTCATTTTCATTTTACTATTTGACCCCAGAAAAAATAGTCACTGTTTGAATCTGGATCTGAAATTATCAATAAACAAGCAATGGCAAAAACACACTGGAATGTAAACATTTCAGTGTAAAGATTTTCATAACGTTTTAGCTCGAGACCCAAAAGAGAAATGTGATGTCTCCCTGGGACCTAGTGAGAATAGCAGATCTACAAGCTCGGCTTGTAGATCTGCTATTTTCATTACTCTTATTTTAATATTTTAAATGGAATTTCTTTGATTTTTGTTTTTAAATGTATCGGGTTCTTTTGAAACATAAGAACGTTTTACTACTCTAAATATTTTATTTTATTAATGTAAAACAAATGTAGGATACTAAAAGGAAAGAGGAATATTTACTGACTGATCTCAAAAACAAATTAAAACGGCAGAAATAAAGACTCACTCCATAAAAACCTTAAGGAAAACTCCTTAGACAGAGACTAAGAACATACATTTTTATTTTATTTTTTCTATGTTCATAAAGTGCTCCAAGTGCTCAAAGTGAAAAGTGCAGCAACACACATTTAGGTCGTAGGACCATCGTCAGTGCTATATCATCAGATGTAATCATTTGCAATTAAAGCTTCATCACGTCAGTCCACATCACATAATGACCGTAATGTAGTGTAGTGTAGTATGTGATGTGGATTTCTGTGTTGTCATTTGTGGGTAAAGCTTCATTATTCATGCCGGTCAATAGGCGAGGCACTGACGATGGTCCTTTGACCCAAACGTTTGCTGCTGCACTTTTCACTTTTAGCACTTGGAGCTCTTTATGAGCATGAACAAATAAAACACTAATATATATTTTTTAGTCTCTGTCTAAGGTGTTTTTCTTAAGGTTTTTGTGGAGTGAGTCTTTTCTTCAACCGGTTTTCCTTTTGTATAAAGATGTTAACATGGCTTCACATTTATGGTCTGTAATGATTAAATTATTACAAATTTCCAAATGTTTTTGTTTGGAAGAGTCAAGATTGTATTTCACACTTGTAAGCTCTGTGGATATATTTGCTTTGCTTTTTTGATAAAAATATGATGTATTGTTTACCCGATGATTAAATACATTATCAGGTTGTCATTTAAAAAAAAAAAGTAAAACAAAAAATCCTCAGAGCTTTAAAAAGTGTTGAATAAAATAGTTTTTCCTTTAAAAACAATCTTAATTGTGAACTACATTTTGCTCATGTACAGAGCGTTAATCGATAGGGTTATGTTTTGATGTTGTAGATCTTTGATTTGATTGAATACTTTATTAACAGGTT
This sequence comes from Gymnoscopelus microlampas, assembly GCF_963454915.1. Taxonomy (NCBI): domain Eukaryota; kingdom Metazoa; phylum Chordata; class Actinopteri; order Myctophiformes; family Myctophidae; genus Gymnoscopelus; species Gymnoscopelus microlampas. The sequence continues at coordinate 42,137,753 of NC_139941.1, forward strand.
TGGGGGGGGGGGGGGGTGTATTTACTCATGACCCAAGAAAATGTGTCCACGACCCACCATTGAGTCCCGACCCATAACTTGGGAAACAGTGGACCAGGGTCCATTTGTTGCCTTAAATGTATGAGGTTCTTTTGAAATATGAGAACTTTTTATTTCTGTAAGTGTTTTATTTTAAAAAAATGTAGGAAACTAAAAGGAAAAAGTGAAAGATTGATAGACAGAGATATTAAGAAAATCTATTTTTGTTTTGTTTTTTATATTAAATCTTAATGTTTTTGGCAAATATTTAGGAGGAGAACCACTGGTTTAAATTTCAACTAAATGTAAGTTGTATGTTAAACAAATGATTCCCCTACTTTATGGAATTTCTTTTTTTTTAATTTACTTTATGAAATTAGTTTGAGCTTGTAGATCTTCACTCTTGTAGATTTTCATTATTTTCTTTTCTTTATGGAATTTCTTATTTAGCATTTTCCTAAATTACATTATTTTGAATGTTTTTCTTCATTTTTGTGACATTGATCTTGTAGATCGGCTATTTTCACATTGTATAATGTTTTTTGGACATCAACAATATTCCAATATGTCATATCTGCTCTATTCGGAACAAACCAATGTCATTTTCAAATGTATTTAATACATTACAATGTTCAATGTACCGTAATCCACAGGCCAATCACCTGCTGGAAGCTTTGATTGAATACTTAATTAACAGGTTGGGGGGGGGGGGTTATTTACTCATAACCCAAGAAAATGTGTCCACAATTGAGTCTTGACCCATAACTTGGGAAACAGCGGACCAGGGTCCATTTGTTGCCTTAAATCTGAGAAATTGAAATATGAGAACTTTTTATTTCTGTAAATGTTTTATTTTAAAAATTGTAGGAAACTAAAAGGAAAAAGATGAAGATTTATAGACGGAGATCTATTTTTGTTTTATTTGTTTCATGATCATAAAGTGATCCAAGTGCTCAAAGTGAAAAGTGCAGCAACACACATTTAGGTCATAGACCATCGTCAGTGCTATATCATCAGATCTAATCATTTGCGGTTAAAGCTTCATTACGTCAATCCACATCACATAATGACCATAGTGTATGTCTGGTGTAGTGTAGTGTAGTGTAGTATGTGATGTGGATTTATGTCTCGTATCATTTTGCGTAATTTGATTTGCGTCTCGTCTTATCATTTCACGTCACTTATAATTAATTTGCAGGTAAGTCTTCATCACGTCAGTCCACATCACATATGACCATAGGCGCTGTATGTGATGTGGATTTATGTGTTGTCATTTGCGGGTAAAGCTTCATTATTCACAGCGGTCAGTAGGCGATGCACTGACGATGGTCCTTTGACCCAAACGTTTGCTGCTGCACTTTTCACTTTTAGCACTTGGAGCACTTTATGAGCATGAAAAATTAAAACACTAATATATTTACTTAGTCTTTGTCTAAGGAGTTTTCCATAAGGTTTTTGTGAAGTGAGACTTTTCTTCAACCGCTTTTTATTTTTTATAAAGATGTTAACATGGCTACCCATTTATGGTCTGTAAATGATTACATTATTACAATTTTCAAAAATATAAAATTGGTTGGAGGAGTCAAGATTTTATTTCACACTTGTAAGTTTTGTGGACATTTTTATTTTTTGATAACAAATATGATCTATATGTCATTTACCCGATTAAAAGCATTATCAGGTTTTTATTAAAACAATGTCCACAGAGCTTTAAAAAAGTGTTAAATAAGATAAAGTTCCTCTAAAAATGTCAATCTTAATTGTGAAACTTAATTACATGTTGCTCATGTACTTAATCCATAGGGTTAGGTTTTCATCTGCCGTAGTTGTAGATCTTTAATTAAATGTTCATTTCTGCTGTAGTTGTAGATCTTTGAAATGTGTAAATCAGTGGTTCTCAACCTTATTCTGGATCTGACCACTTAACATGGCAGCCGTGTTAAGTGGACAGATGGGTGGGCCTTTTCAGAGCATGCTTTAAAGACCAATCAATCCAAGTTCAAGTATTTATTTGCCATTTCAAAACAAGTTTGATAGGAAATTGTCTTGGTGCTTCCTCTCACATACAAGACAACACAATAAACAACAGCACAAAGACAAGAACAAAAAGAGACACAAGAAACAGAACCAAACCAGGACCAAGCTGCAGCTTTGGCTCATGTATACAGTACAGACAGTAGAAGAAACTGCTTAGTGCAATTATGTAGCAATTTTTAAAGTGCATGATTAAAGTGCAAACCGTCTAGTTTGTGTTTGTAGTGCAAGAGTGTCGTTAAGGTGCCTGACTGCTTGGAGGTATGTGCTGTCTCTAAAACGGGAGGTTCTACTCCCAATGCTGCCATATCTCCTACCTGATGGGAGGAGATTGAAAAGGTAATGGGCTGGATGGGAATGGTCGGCTATGATTTTTTTAGCCATCTTCACCAATCTAGTGGGATAGAGTGATGACAGCGATGGAAGGCTCGAACCAATTATCCTAGCTGCCTGACGTGTAACCCTCTCCAACCGTGTCTTGTCCTGTGCGGTTGTATTGCCGTACCAGACAAGCATGGAAAAGGTGAGCACGCTCTCAATGACTGACCTATAGAAATGTATCATAGCTGTTGGTCAGTCATTGAGAGCGTGCTCACCTTTTGGTACTAACTTAGTATAAATTATTTATTTAGTATAACTTTTTTATATTAAATCTTAATGTTTTTGCCAAATATCTAGGAGGAGAACCACTGGTTTAGATTTCAACTAAATGTAAGTTGTATGTTAAACAAATGATTCTCCTACTTTATGGAATTGCTTTTATTTTTTGAATTTACTTTATGAAATTAGTTTGAGCTTGTAGATCTTCACTCTTGTAGATTTTCATTATTTTTTCTTTATGGAATTTCTTATTTAGCATTTTCTTAAATTACATTATTTTGAATGTTTTTCTTTATTTTGTGACATTGATCTTGTAGATCGGCTATTTTCACTTTTTATAATGTTTTTTGGACATCAACAATATTCCAATATGTCATATCTGCTCCATTCAGAACAAACCAATGTCATTTTCAAATGTATTTAATACATTACAATGTTCAATGAACCGTAATCCACAGGCCAATAACCTGCTGGAAGCTTTGATTGAATACTTAATTAACAGGTTGGGGGGTTATTTACTCATGACCCAAGAAAATGTGTCCACGACCCATTATTGAGTCCCGACCCATAACTTGGGAAACAGTGGACAAGGGTCCATTTTGTTCCATGTTTCCTTAAATATATGAGGTTCCTTTGAAAAGTAACGTTTTATTTCTGTACATTTCTTTCTTTTTTTTTATTGTAGGAAACTAAAAGGAAAAAGAGGAATATTTACTGACTGTAGCTGGTCTCAAAAACAAAGCAAAACTGGCATAAAAAAAGACTCCCTCCACAAACTCCTTAGACGGAGACAAAGAAAAGCTATTTTTATTTTATTCGTTTCATGATCATAAAGTGCTCCAAGTGATCAAAGTGAAAAGTGCAGCAGCAAACATTTAGGTCATAGGACCATCGTCAGTGCTATATCATCAGATCTAATCATTTGCGGTTAAAGCTTCATTACGTCAGTCCACATCACATATGACCATAGTGTATGTCTGGTGTAGTGTAGTGTAGTATGTGATGTGGATTTATGTCTCGTTTCATTTTGCGTAATTTGATTTGCGTCTCGTCTTATCATTTCACGTCACTTCAGTCATGTGCAGGTAAGTCTTCATCACGTCAGTCCACATCACATATGACCATAGGCGCTGTATGTGATGTGGATTTATGTGTTGTCATTTGCGGGTAAAGCTTCATTATTCACGGTGGTCAGTAGGCGAGGCACTGACGACGGTCCTTTGACCCAAAAGTTTGCTGCTGCACTTTTCACTTAGCTCTAGGAGCACTTTATGATCATGAACAAATAAAATGCAAATATATTTTCTTGTCTAAGGAGTTTTCCTTAAAGTTTGTGTGGAGTGAAAACATGGCTACCTATTTATGGCCTGTTCATGAATTTTCCATGGCCAGTCATTTGGGATCAATAAAAGTAGGAAAAAAGGCTGTTATTCTAGTCCGGACTTGTCCTTTAACAGCCTTGTTAAGTGGATAAACTAAATTGGTAAATGGATGAACTGTGACGGGATAGATGAGGGAGGTCAGCAAGAGTTTTTTTTTGTGCAAATATTAATTTGAATATCTGTTAGTTTATTGTATCTTATCTGTATTTTGTTTTAGTTTTTCTCCTTTTTTATTGTTGTAATGTTAATTATTGACATATTACATAATAGCATTAGTCTTTGATGGATAATATCATTGGAAATTATGTAATATTTGCACAAAAAATATTTCAGTTGTAATGTATGTTTTGTTTTAACTTCCATTTACTGTATTTGAATGTGATGGTATTCTATGTATGTGTTTACCTTGTTTATTGTGAGTCACTCTGGACAAAGAGTATAGATGAACATCTACATTGAAAATTGTGAAGTGACTTTACTGTTGAAATGTAAATGAGTGAATGTTACCATGTGATTTGTAAATAACAACATAAAAACAAAGGCTCTGGTGTGGTTCTCCTGGTTTACCGGGATGGGGTTCAATTCCCTGCAGTGCCCTACTCATAGTGTTGTATTTACCATTTTATATGGTCTGTTTTATTTATGTTCATAGTGTTGTATTTACCCTTTATGGTTTTATGTTTTATTCTTTATGTTCATTGTGTTGTATTTACCCTTACATGGTTTGTTTAATTCTTTGTTCATAGTGTTGTATTTCCCCTTATGTGGTTTATTTTATCTTTATGTTCATAATGTTGTATTTACCCTTACATGGTTTGTTTTATTCTTTATGTTCATTGTGTAGGGTTGGGATCCTTCATTATAATTATAATTGTTGATGACCAAATGGACCATTACAGGTCTGTAACTCTTTAGTGTACAAATGGAACCAAATGGACCCGTTATGGTGGTCCTTGAAACGTAAAAGTTTGAGGACCACTGGTATTTTAATGGTTTATCAGACGTGAAGTCCACACACCAGCTCTTAGTGTGATGGATACGGTTCCAAATGCTAACACAGCTACAAGCTCTTAGCCTGTCTCAAAGTGGGGTCCGGGGACCCCCAGGGGTCCTTGGGGGGATTTCAGGGGGTTCCCAGCTAGAGTAGTTAAGGTAGCATCATAAACATTTTAACCACTTTATCCATTTACTAGAGTCTCGGGGGACTACGCCCCCCCCGAGACCCCAGCCGTTGCGCGGGGCTTTGCGTTCGCTGGTGCCTACGTGTGTCTGTCTTTGTGTTTGTGTCGCTGTAGCACAGAGTGGGCATTAAGATGGGATGTATGCTCCTTTAAGGGAGGTGGATCGTGGGATTCTGTTGTTTGCAAAGAGGCGTTGTGAATATTGGCTCAATGACGTACTCCTAACAGGTTTTTGGGGGAACAATTTTGGCCTCCACACTTAGGTATTTTTTCGGATTTAACTTCGTTTCGGTAGTGACAGAATGGTGTCACTACCGAAACGAAAAAAAAATTACTAAGTCCAGAGCTCGATGAATGTTAGGGACCAAAAAAAAAGTCACTACTAATCAACTTTAAATTGCCTGAAACGTACTCCTAACAGGTTTTTGGGGGTACAATTTTTTTTTTGGCCTCCACACTTAGTGATTTTTTCGGATTTAACTTCGTTTCGGTAGTGACACAATGGTGTCACTACCGAAACGAAAAAAAAAAATGACTAAGTCCAGAGCTCGATGAATGTTAGGGACCAAAAAAAAAGTCACTACCAATCAACTTTAAATTGCCTGAAACGTACTCCTAACAGGTTTTTGGGGGAACAATTTTGGCCTCCACACTTTGTGATTTTTTCGGATTTAACTTTCGTTTCTGTAAAATAAATTTTACCGAAACGAAAATAACCAATCAACTCTAAATTGCCTGAAACGTACTCCTAACAGGTTCTTGGGGGGAGTATTTTGGCCTCCACACTTAGTGATTTTTTCGGATTTAACTTTCGTTTCGGCAGTTTGATTACAAAATGTAAGTTGTGTAAAAAATAATCTGACTATACTAAGTTGTTATTTGTTTGTTTAAGTCAGGCTATACTCTACTCAGAGTCATAAGTTTACAAAATGTACTAAAGTACAGTGAACGTCTGTGCGGTTTGTCTTCATCACTGAAAATAACGTACATGTAAACTGTCATGTGCAGTGAAGAAACACAACCATTTCACTCCTAATAATACCTATATGATTTGACATCCTGACTTGCTGCTGTAGCTGAGACTTGAACCTGTTACCTGTGGCTCACTAGTCAGTGACTCTATCCATTCACCTACAGCTGTTTCCTTGGCATCTGTGGTTCTGAAACGTTTTGTTGTCAACCCCCCAAATTGACATGTATTTGGGCAGTGGACCCCAATGTGAAAAGATGTAGTGTCAGGGCCCCCCATGAAAAAGATTTATATTTATGCTGTAACACATTTTTTTTTAAAGTTATTTGTCTTGTTTGTTGTTCAAGTCAAAGCACCAGGAAGGCTGTACTTGTCAGCCATCTGTTAGCTCAATGGGTTGAGACGCAGTATTCATGATCCAGAGGCCATGAGTTCAAATCCCATTGATGTCTTTCCTATGATTCTTTCCTTTGCAGACTGGCTTCCAGAAGATCAACTGAAAACTATCAGGAAGGCTATATTTGTCATCCAACTGTTAGCTCAATGGGTTGAGACGCAGTATACATGATCCAGAGGCCATGAGTTCAAATCCCATTGATGTCTTTCCTATGATTCTTTCCTTTGCAGACTGGCTTCCAGAAGATCAACTGAAAACTACCAGGAAGGCTGTACTTGTCAGCCATCTGTTAGCTCAATGGGTTGAGACGCAGTATTCATGATCCAGAGGCCATGAGTTCAAATCCCATTGATGTCTTTCCTATGATTCTTTCCTTTGCAGACTGGCTTCCAGAAGATCAACTGAAAACTACCAGGAAGGCTGTACTTGTCAGCCATCTGTTAGCTCAATGGGTTGAGACACGGTATTCATGATCCAGAGGCCATGAGTTCAAATCCCATTGATGTCTTTCCTTTGCAGACTGGCTTCCAGAAGATCAACTGAAAACTACCAGGAAGGCTGTACTTGTCAGCCATCTGTTAGCTCAATGGGTTGAGACGCAGTATACATGATCCAGAGGCCATGAGTTCAAATCCCACTGGTGTCTTTACTGTGATGCTTCCCTTTGCAGACTAACTTCTAGAAAACAAGTTAAAACCACCAGGAAACCTGTAACTCTCAGCCAACAGCATAGCTCGACTGGTAGAGCGTCTGTCCAATAACATGACTTGACTTGAGTGGGTTCGATTCCCACTCAAGTCAAGTCATGTTATTGGACACCGGGGACACTTGACTCGAGTGGGAATCGAACCCACTCAAGTCAAGTCAAGTCAAGTCATGTTATTGGACAGACGCTCTACCAGTCGAGCTATGCTGTTGGCTGAGAGTTACAGGTTTCCTGGTGGTTTTGACTTGACTTGAGTGGGTTCGATTCCCACTCGAGTCAAGTGTCCCCGGTGTCCAATAACATGACTTGACTTGACTTGAGTGGGAATCGAACCCACTCAAGTCAAGTCATTGGACAGACGCTCTACCAGTTGAGCTATGCTGTTGGCTGAGAGTTACAGGTTTCCTGGTGGTTTAAACTTGTTTTTCTAGAAGTTATTCTGCAAAGGGAAGCATCACGAAGAATATCAGTCAATTTATCCGTTGCCCCAAGTTACCGGGGACACATGACTCGGAGTGGGAATCGAACCCACTCAAGGAAAGAATCATAGGAAAGACATCAATGGGATTTGAACTCATGGCCTCTGGATCATGAATACTGCGTCTCAACCCATTGAGCTAACAGATGGCTGACAAGTACAGCCTTCCTGGTAGTTTTCACTTGATCTTCTGGAAGCCAGTCTGCAAAGGAAAGAATCATAGGAAAGACATCAATGGGATTTGAACTCATGGCCTCTGGATCATGTATACTGCGTCTTAACCCATTGAGCTAACAGTTGGATGACAAATATAGCCTTCCTGGTAGTTTTCAGTTGATCTTCTGGAAGCCAGTTTGCAAAGGAAAGAATCATAGGAATGACATCAGTGGGATTTGAACTCATGGCCTCTGGATCATGAATACTACGTCTCAACCCATTGAGCTAACAGATGGCTGACAAGTACAGCCTTCCTGGTAGACTATAATAATGCATAGTCTTAGATATTTTAGGAATGTTTTACAAAGCATGTTAAACATGAACAAACACATTAACAGACAGTTGTAAATGATGAACTGCCTTCACTTTACTATAGGGCACATAATAACATGTATTAAGGATTTATAGATACTTTAGGAATGTTTAACAAAGCATATGTTAAACATGAACAAGCTACCAATAGCTTGTATATATTATGTAACATCAGTTACAAATGATTTAATAATCATTTACAGATGTATTATACATGTCTTATTCATGAATAGTCATAAAATACCTTTATAGATGATTTGTAACCGTAGTTAGAAAGGTTTTAGTAATCATTTACGAATGTCAATAAACAGGTTGTTAATGATTTGTTAATAGTCTACAAACTGCTTATAAACGTTTATAGATGCTTTAAAAGGGTCGTTACAAATGATTTAATAATCTTTTACAGATGTATATAAATGGCTTATTCATGAATAGTTCACTACTTACTAATACTTTATAAATGATTTGTAACTATAGTTATAAAGGTTTTAGTAATCATTTACGAATGTCAACAAACAGGTTGTTAATGATTTGTTAATAGTCTACAAACTACTTATAAACGTTTATAAATGCTTTATAACGGGTCATTATTGTAAAGTGCTACCAATTTTTTTTCCGTTTCGGTAGTGACACAATGGTTTCACTGCCGAAACGAAAAAAAAAGTGTTCCCCCAAAAACCTGTTAGGAGTACGTTTCAGGCAATTTAAAGTTGATTGGTAGTGACTTTTTTTTGGTCCCTAACATTCATCGAGCTCTGGACTTGGTAATTTTTTTTCCGACACACAATGGTGTCACTACCGAAAGAAAAAAATTATTGTTCCCCCAAAAACCTGTTAGGAGTACGTTTCAGGCCTGAAACGTACTCCTAACAGGTTTTTGGGGGGACGATTTTGGCCTCCACACTTAGTGATTTTTTCGGATTTATCTTTCGTTTCGGTAGTGACAAACTTTCGTTTCGGTAGTGACACAATGGTGATTTATTTTTTCACTAAGTCCAGAGCTCGCTGAATTTTAGGGACCAAAAAAAAAAGTCACTACAAAGTACTACCAATCAACTCTAAATTGCCTGAAACGTACTCCGAACAGGTTTTTGGGGGGACGATTTTGGCTTCCACACTTAGTGATTTTTTCGGATTTAACTTTCGTTTCGGTAGTGACAAACTTTCGTTTCGGTAGTGACACAATGTTGAAAAAAAAAGATTTACTAAGTCCAGAGCTCGATGAATGTTAGGGACCAAAAAAAATAGTCACTACAAAGTACTACAAATCAACTCTAAATTGCCTGAAACGTACTCCTAAGAGGTTTTTGGGGGGACGATTTTGGCCTCCACACTTAGTGATTTTTTCGGATTTAACTTTCGTTTCGGTAGTGACAAACTTTCGTTTCGGTAGTGACACAATGGTGAATTTTTTTTTACTAAGTCCAGAGCTCGATGAAGTTTAGGGGAAAAAAAAAAGTCACTACAAAGTACTACCAATCAACTCTAAATTGCCTGAAACGTACTCCTAACAGGTTTTTGGGGGGACGATTTTGGCCTCCATACTTAGTGATTTTTTCGGATTTAACTTTCGTTTCGGTAGTGACAAACTTTCGTTTCGGTAGTGACACAATGGTGAATTTTTTTTTCACTAAGTCCAAAGTTCGATGAATTTTAGGGACAAAAAAAAAAGTCACTACAAAGTACTACCAATCAACTCTAAATTGCCTGAAACATACTCCTAAGAGGTTTTTGGGGGGACGATTTTGGCCTCCACACTTTGTGATTTTTTCGGATTTAATTTTCGTTTCGGTAGTGCCAAACTTTCGTTTCGGTAGTGACACAATGGTGAAAAAGAAAATTAGAATGTTAGGGACCAAAAAAAAAGTCACTACAAAGTACTACCAATCAACTCTAAATTGCCTGAAACGTACTCCTAACAGGTTTTTGGGGGGACGATTTTGGCCTCCACACTTAGTGATTTTTTCGGATTTAACTTTCGTTTCGGTAGTGACAAACTTTCGTTTCGGTAGTGACACAATGGTGAAAAAAAGAATTTACTAAGTCCAGAGCTCGATGAATTTTAGGGACCAAAAAAAAAAGTCACTACAAAGTACTACCAATCAACTCTAAATTGCCTGAAACGTACTCCTAACAGGTTTTTGGGGGGACGATTTTGGCCTCCACACTTAGTGATTTTTTCGGATTTAACTTTCGTTTCGGTAGTGACAAACTTTCGTTTCGGTAGTGACACAAGTGTGAAAAAAAGATTTACTAAGTCCAGAGCTCGATGAATGTTAGGGACCAAAAAAGTCACTACAAAGTACTACCAATCAACTCTAAATTGCCTGAAACGTACTCCTAACAGGTTTTTGGGGGGAAGATTTTGGTCTCCACAATTAGTGATTTTTTCAGATTTAACTTTCGTTCCGGTAGTGACAAACTTTCGTTTCGGTAGTGAGGACCCCCAGACCCCCCACTAGCCACGCCCCAACCAATCTCCTGGATTCTGACAGTCCAATGTTGGCAGCCCTGATAATGGAGGTCGATGGATGATTTTGGGACCTCAAAAAAACACTTTCACCTAGAAACTCCATTCACAGTTCAGAAATTCCACCTTAGTATGGACATGCATGCTTGAGATTTTTTCTTTGAAATAATTCGTAGTTTTGGAGATATTTAACTTTAAGCGCCCAATGCATTGTCAATGCGGCAACGGACATTTAAAGGCAGGCTTACAACTATATATTTACGCCTAGTAACCTCATTCATACTTTAAAATGTTCATCTCACTGTGGACATGTTTGCCTGAAAAGGAATCTTTGAAATGTTTAATACTTTTAGAATTGTACTCCTTTAAAAGTTCAAAGATTTATAATGGAGGCCGATGGACGATTTTGGGACCTCAAAAAAACACTTCCACCTAGAAACTCCATTCACAGTTCAAAAATTCCACCTTATTGTGGACATGCATGCTTTGAGATTTTTTCTTTGAATTAATTTGTAGTTTTGGAGATATTTAACTTTAAGCGCCCAATTCATTGTCAATTTGGCAATGGACATTTAAAAGCAGGCTTACAACTACATACTTACGCCTAGTAACCTCATTCATACTTTAAAATGTTCATCTTACTGTGGACATGTTTGCCTGAAAAGGGATCTTTGAAATGTTTCATTGTTTTAGAATAGTACTCCTTTAAAAGTTCAGAGATTTATAATGGAGGTCGATGGAAGATTTTGGGACCTCAAAAAAATACTTTCACCTAGAAACTCCATTCACAGTTCAAAAATTCCACCTTACTGTCGACATGCATGCTTGAGATTTTTTCGTTGAAATCATTTGTAGTTTTGGAGATATTTAACTTTAAGCGCACAATTACTAGACGCGTCGCAATTCAGGGCAATTGCAGAGTGTGGTTGCGCCGACGCGAGTCGCGGCAATTACATTGTCACGTAACTCCTGAGATCACTTGCGTTTCAGGGTTACATTTTGAGCATTTGTGGCGCCCCCAATGGATCAAAGTGGAAATGCTTTTGGGGATTTATTGAGTAAACCACTCTTGACATTTGATTCAAATTTGTGATTGACTGAACGTTTCGTTCGTGATTTGTGGCCCTTTTTGTGACTTTCGCTAACTTCCCTTAACTTTGGAAGCCATTTACGGACGATAATGACTATCAAAATTCCGCTTGGAGATCTTCATCGCATGGGTCCAGAGATCATGTGTACCGATTTTTGTGAAATTTGGACAAGGTATGTGGGAGAAGGAGCTAAAAGTGTGTTTTGAAGAAAATTCAAAATGGCGGAAAATGTGTCCTGACGCAAATGGGCGTGGTTGCTTTATGACCCAAGGAATCTAGGGAAAAAAGGATTTTTATTGTACGACCTACGGTTCAAGAGTTATAGGCCAAAACGTAAAGTGGGCTGTTATAGCGCCACCATGAGGCCGACTGGTGTAATTATTATTTTAATAATTTCGGACTAAATCATAAACCACCCCTCCAAGTCTTGTAACTCTAGCCCTTACGGTTTATGAGAAAAAAATACTTGAATGGGAGTTTTTTCTTTTTCACATTAAAGTGGATGGGGAGATGTAATGCACTAATACATCAATATCAATTAAACTATGTAACCAATCTCTTAGCAAAATGGATGCACACGATTCCCGGTGAAGCCGGTCATTTTGACATATGGCACAAAATTGGGAAAAATAAGCTGTGGGAGGAGTAACGTGCCAAAATAAGTTTATCTAGAATAATAAAGTGTATAGAGTACTATAGTCTGGTTAAGCAAGACAGTCTTTTATTATATAAACAAGCTTAGTGCTTAATGAGCTTTCCAGTTTAGTAGACCTTGTATTGTGAATTTGTACTTCCATGTACTGTTATGTACTGTACTGTCATGTACTGTTCTCATGTCTTACTAAATAAAGTACATCAATCAATCAATATTATTCCTCATTTTGCTGGTTTCCCCTGAAACCCCATTACTTTTTTTTTCTTTTTTTTTTTTCTTTTTTTTTAAATAATTTTTATCCCACGATTTTGTAACCCACATTTTTTCACCCAGTGCCAATTGCCTATGTAATCCTGGGCACTACCTACCCTCTGCCAGCCTAGGGAGAGCCCAAGCTGAAGCTCATGCCTCCTTCAATGCATGAGGAGCAAGCAGGCCGCTTCTTATCACCCGACAGGGGGGAGTTTCCCTGGTTGGACATAGCGCGTGGAAGGAACACGTTATTCCAACCAGTTCCCTTCTCCTCCATCAGGCGCCCCGGCTGACCAGGGGGAGGCAGTATAGTGACCAGGATTACTACATGTTTTTGTGAGGGTATTAACTACCCTAGGAGACACGGGGAGAACATGCAAACTCCACACAGAGTAGGCCCTTTCACCAACCCCACCTAGGGTATGGGCGCCGATGACGTGGAGGAGAGAACACGCCCCCAGCGCCCACAGCGTCCCTGGCGGGAATCGAACCCAGGACCTTCTAGCTGTGAGGCGAAACCCCATTACTGTTAGAGAGTAGAACTGCGTTAGAATCTCTGCTGATGATGTGGCCATAGCTGAATGGTTAGAGAGCCTGCCTGGCAAGCCATAAATCCCAGGTTTGATCCCAGGCCTCAACAATGTGTCAAAGTGTCCCTGAACAAGACACTTAAAAGAATAGTTCACCCAAAAATTACTTATTTTCTATCAATTACACTCTCCATGAAGCCTTGAATTCATGGAGATTTTTTAGTTTTTGACACATTCCTGAGCACAGACTCAGACATATTGGTTGGATCGGCGGTGCCACGTACTGTAGGTGTGAGGGTAGCGTAGCGGCCAGAACCTGAGTTTGACTGTGGGTCTAAGTCCTCACCATCCAGGAAAACAACTTGTACTCTAATTGTAAAGATCTTTCCAGTGTCATCTCTGGAAGTTGTGGTGGTTCTAGGAGTCTTCCACAGGGTGGAGTCTATCGTGGTGCTGTGAAAGTGTCTGCTAACCGAGGACAGCTTTGTCTCATTTATCTTCAAAGTAGAATTGATAACAAGCATAGTTTCCATGAACACAGTGACAACCATAGTGTGGCTGTTCTCAGAGAGGATAGCCGTAATGCAAGTGGCAATGAAGCATGTCCTCCCACCTACTGAGCATCTCACCAAGCTTGATGTTCAGAACCCTGCGGAACAAAACCTGTGTCCATCATCAGGTGCACAGCTACCATCAGGCAGTCAGTGGGGCGACTGGCTAGATCCTGCTGCCGTCTCCTCCTCAAGAGTGCCAGTACATGCTGCTTGGCTGCTACTACTAGGCTCACTTGAAGGCATAGCAGCCATCTGGTTAGTCGCTGTGTTGACGTTACACTGCTACAACTGTTGCTGCCGATAGACAGGGCTGAAGGGGAGGGGGAGGCAGATCATACTGATCAAATCCCCAGAAACCCACAGAAGTCTGGCCAATGTGATTAATGGTGTGTGGGGATAGACAACGTGCATGTACTGTACACGTAGTATTCACTCCAGTGAGATTTAAAGAACTGTGGAAAGATTATATACACACATTTTGTTTATGGACTAAGTGTCTTTACATTCCTGCCAAAAGCTATAGACTGCCATGTTAATCATAGTCTGTGAATACAGCCGACCTAAGGCTATTTAAACCTCAACTGAAAGTGAATTGAAATAAGTGAAAGGAGGAAGACATTACTGCAATTGCAGGGGAACCTCTCCAGATCTGTGCCGTTCTGTGTGCAAAAAAGTAACACTCCAATACCATGAATCATTCAAGTTTTATTTTTATTCTTGAGATTACACATTACAGTAATTTAACTCATTTACAGTATACAATGTCATCAACATCATTGTGTTTAAAATAAAACAATTTAAGAACAAAGAAAATATTGAAGGGATAATTGCAAATATAAAACCAAGACAATGTAAGAGCAATTTCTAAAAAGAATTGCAGATTGTGTAAAAAATGTTTGCAGGCTGAAAAAAGAATTAGGATGGACTCCAAAAGTCTGCGTACCTGTCCTTTACCCATCTCAAGAACCGACCGACTTCAACTTCAATCTCAATGTGTATCAACCGAGGGAGTGCTGTGTCTGGTGTGAAGTTGGTCCTCCTAAAAATATAGATCAATCTGCAGATCTATAAGCTGTACATGGAAATCCCTGATGTCATCAATCTGTATGTGTCCCTTTTATGCCCATATATGGAGATTTCATCTGTCCGGCATAAATGGAGAGTCCTGATGTCATCAATATGACATCATAGTACTGACGCCATAGCTCAAGGGACATGCGCCCCCAGTGCATCAGCCTCGCGTCTATAAATGCACAAATTATCTGTATCTTCTCTCTCTGTCCTTTTTATGCCTATATATACAGAGATCCTTTATCTTCTGTCTGTTTCCCTTTTATGCCCTTATATGGAGATCCCTGATGTCTTCAATATGATGTCATAGACTGGCCTCCAAGTACTATGACAACTGGTACTCTGACAATGGGTACAACAGGTATTCTGACCATGGGTAATAGCTACAACAGATATTGCATAACCGGAGGGGCATGAGTTCCTAACACGGGCATCGCCCGATTTAATTGAATCAACTTGGTGAATTCCTCTGGACTCTTTTGTTCAATTAATCATCTGTTTGTGCTCTTGTGTGATCAATTTACCACGATGCCATGTTAACAAATCACTACAATAATTACTTGACAGCTAGCTTTCTGTTAATTTGCATTATTACATGGCCTACTGCACACAGCAGTTGTGGCTGCCATTCTTGAACCGTGAGTGCAGGCTGCGCAGGCGCATTTTGGGCCTGTATTTCTCGAGGTAAAGAAGCTGTTTGGAGTTGAAGGCTCCGCGTCTCGTCTGCCTTATGAACTGTACTGCATCCTCATACTTCATCCCACATTCGATGAGGGCTAAGGCCACTAAGACCGGAGCTCTGCCCAGGCCCGCCACACAGTGGACTGCGATGCAGCAGCCGGGCTCCTCGCAGAACTTTGTCTTCAGTAGGTTGAGCCAGTCCTCAACAATCTGTGTGGGAGGGGTATTGCCATCATCGTAGGGCCAGTCCAGGACCGGGATTCCTTCCTTCTCGACTGTAGCTTTGTCGTAGGTTGGGTCACACACTCTCACTAGTGTGTTCACCTCAAATCTCTTCAGCTCCTCTGTGAACCTTTTGAGCGTGTAAGTGGTGGGGTTGTGGGTGATGAGGAACCTCATCCGCTCATAGGCAATCTCAACTGCAGGCTGGTTCATCATGGCAATATGACGGTCCATTCAAAATAATTGATTGGCTGTCAGGAAAGCAGAAAGGCAAGACCTCTTATCCGGCTGGTACAAGAGCAGAGCAAAAGTCTGGTCAAAGGACTACGTTGGAAATTCACAGGGAGCCCCCTTTGAATCTCAGGTGTTGCTGGAGTCAAGGTGGTTTCTTGGGCTCGTAGTCCAGCTGTGGAGTGCTGATTAACCTGTTGGAGGTGAGCGTGTTTCTAGTGTAAACATTAGAAACAATAAAGCTGATTGAACTTAGAGAACCCGTAATTGTACCGTAGAAAGCAAATAATGCAACTTTAATAGTGATCTGTCGTTGTTGTTGTGTTCTTCTTCCTTCAAGTATCGCGCTCTTATAGCTGTCTCTTATCTTGTGTCATCAAATATGAAGTCAGATCTTGACCAATCACGGAGGTCCACTCCACTCACTGTTCAAGTGTGCTGGTTGGAAATACTGCGTACAGGCGTAACCATGGCAACCTGATCAACAAACTATTATGCCTAATTCAGCCCCCTGCCCGTCGAGATACAGCCTACCCCTCAATCGGAAATATTGCGTAACCATGGCAACCTCAACAAACAAAGAAGTTGTACACCTTGGAGAGATATTCCCCCTATGACCATATATGGAGAACTCTGTAGGCCTATCTGTATACAGTCTGTCTATCTGCCTGTGTTCCTTTTATGCCTATACATGGAGATCGCTGATGTCATCAGTATGTGTCCATATATGGAATGTTGTTAAAACGATTAAAAGTACTTCAAAGTAAATAAATTGAGTAAAAATACTTAAAAGTTGATAAAAAGAGTAAAAAATACCTTAAAGTGAATAAAGTGAGTAAAAATACTTTAAAGTAAATAAATTGAGTAAAAATACTTAAGAGTATTTAAATTGAGTAAAAATACTTAATAGTACCTAAAATGAGTAGAAATACTTAAAAGTTGTTAAAATGAGTAAAAATACTTAAAAGTAAATACATTGAGTAAAAATACTTTAAAGTACTTAAAATGAGTGCAAATGCTTAAAAGTTGTTAAAATGAGTCAAGAATACTTTAAAGTACATAAATTGAGTAAAAATACTTAAAAGTTATTATAAAGAGTACAAATACTTAAATGTAATTAAAATGAGTAAAACATACCAAAATGTAATTACAATTAGTACAAATATCAAAAGTCAGAAAAGTAAGTAAAAGTACTTCAAAGTCACTAAACTGAGTACAAATACTTGAAAGTACAAACTTGAATATAAATACTTTTAATTAACTATATGGAGTAAAAATATTTAAATGTAATTAAAGTAAGTAAAAAGTAACACATGTAACTATAACTACTAAAAAGTTCATAAAATCCTTTAAAATAATTCAAAGTAACTAAATAAACCTAAATTGCACCCATACTGTAGAATCTAAAAATCCTGATTTTTATATTCCATCCTGATTTTTTGGGGGGATTTCAAAGTTTGCAGTAGTGGCCAATTTGAACAAAATGCCTCAAATCACGAACGCAATCATGAAACTTTGCACGCACATTCCCACTTGGGAATGTAGGGTGGCATTTCTTTCTTGGCCTAGTGACTAGGCCAAGAAAGAAATGCCACCCTACATTTTTTAAATCGGCCTCATGGTGGTAGTCTAGATTCACGTTTTGCCCTATAGCTCTTGAACCGTAGGTTATACAATTTAAATAATTTTCCCTTTGGAATCCTTGGATTATTACGCAAGTCCCAAAATAAGCCACACCCATTTCCATGTGTTTTCTTTTACTTTGCTGGCCCACATTAAGCTACCTGGCCTGGCGGAGACCTGTGCTCCAAGCACATTTTTCTAGTTTTTTTTGTTCTTATTAAGGTTCATGGTAATCTGAGTTCCCAGAAGTTTTCGCCAGCTCTGGTAGGTTCATGGCAACAGATATGCTATTGGATATGCTGTATGATTCCATTAACAATTGTGTAAGAAACACTTTTCCATGCTTTTAAACTACATTGATAAGACACACAATCAACAGGAATCGCAGTGTTGTAAACATATTATAATATAATACATATTCCTGTGGCGTGTTGGAGCATGGAATGTCTTTCATTTGTGCATAATCTGCCTGACTGTGGAAAAATGTGAGTTTGTAGATCTACTATTTTCACCCCAGAAAAGGGGCACCAGGGTTGTTTTAAGTATTGAGACATGTTTTTGTACCCCTATCTAATCTTATAATCAACCAAAACTATTTTTCTGAAGTACTTTGAAATCTCTTTTGTCATTCTTAATTAAAGTCATAGTACCCTACAAGTTGACATACCTTTCCCAGCCTATAGGATGTGCATGTTTAAACAATGTCTTTAAAGAAGATATGAAAAAGTACAATATGTACGAAGTAGGCCTATATTTGTTTTCTAACAACTGTTCTTAAATGTTAACATTAAACATGGCGTTAACATGGTAAAACACTTAGCACACGTGAGCTCAGTGTGAACATGTACATGTATGGGAACCTACACATATGTTATGACAACAAAGCAAAGCAAGGAGGTGTGCCCAAGGAATAAAAAAGACAGATCAGGGAATAAAAAGACAAACGACAACTGATGAAAACAAATGTGTGTTAGATATTATTGATATTGCTCAGTGGAATACATATTTCACAATACTTTATGTATTTGAGATTCCAACCAACACAATTCCCCTTCAATAGTTATATTTGCCAGTTAATGAATTGTAATGGCAATGGAAATATAGTATAGTATGATATCCTTCATTCTGTGATAGTAAGTACTTCTTTGATGCACTCAAACAGTTTATGCGTACTACAGTACAGTACAGTATAGACAAATCTAAAACTGTCTATTCATACTTTGCTTCATTGGTGCTTGTTGGCTCCAAGAGTAAAGAACATAATACATTATTTATCTATTTTTATGAATTGGTTATGTGCTTTGTTTGCAAACCTTCTTTAACAAGTAACTACACAAGTACCCTCTGTGTCCTAACTCCCTCTTGTTATTTACCCCTTATCTCTTCCTATCTCCAGCCCCTAACACATCCACCGACCACCTATAAAAGCAGGTCTGGTCAAAGTGTTTTTTGTGCTAGATCTGTAGCCCACCCTGTAGCCATGAACACCACTTATCATCTGTCACTGCTGCTTCTCACTGGTAAGACTGACGTGAACAACTAGTACTTTAATGAGTCCTTTTTAACCACTTATATCCTGTTTTATACTTTTCAAAAATATAGCTAAAATAGCAAATCTACAAGCTCATAATGTGTCTCAGGCATTTTTGCTATGTGTTAAAAAACTCAAAGTGGTTAAAATCTCTTACGTACAACGATCAGGCATGCTGACTGTGGCAAATTAACTTCTCTAGAATTCATGAGGTGGCTTGTTAAATTATGATGCTTTTCTTTTTACAATATTAATAATACATTTGATTTAAAACACATATTTTTAAAGTCATACAATACATTATTTGAGAGTGCCATTGAAAGTACCTGAGAAGACCTGCAACTGTTGTATTGAACAATAAAGTCATAATATACTGTCTTCTTGCTAGCCTGCGTGGCCAGTGGCGCATTACTGCCAAAGGCCTTGTGGCAATTTGGAGGCATGATCCAGTGTGCCCAGCCAGGGATCAACCCTTTGACTTACAACGACTATGGCTGCTGGTGTGGATTTGGTGGGAAAGGTGCCCCTCTTGATGAAGTGGACATGTAAGACATTTGATTTGTTAAATGCCACTGGTGCTTAGACTAGGCGATGTAGATCCTACACAGGATGCAGAGCTGACAGGCATTATGTCTAAAATAGAATATATTTGAACTCAACAAAAATCTGAATATTCTCCATGCTGAGGATATACAGAATTCAAATGTTCTCCAAAGTTTGACTTTCCCCTCATAATTGCAGGTGCTGTAAAACCCATGATAGATGCTACTATGCAGCCAGAAGGGCTCCAGGTTGCAAAGCCATTGCCGACCTTCCATATATCATTGATTATGACTATACCTGCGCCAACCAACAAGTCACTTGCACAGGTAACTCTAATTGAATGATTGGCGCTTTGACCTGTTTAAAACTAAATGCAATTTACCACAGCGTGTTGGTGTAATGTTGAATTGAATAGCATAGCATTATTCAAGACTACATTTCTGACTCATGAAATGCCAGTAACAGCACTAGAGTTAGAGGTTTGATTGAACTGGGCAGACCCATGCTAAAAAATGTAGGGCTATGCATTAATGACTTGGTAAGAAGTTTTGGATAGAAGCATCCACCAAATGTACATGATATGGAATTAATTCACTCATGTACTGTTTAAGCACAATCTCATACTATACATATTATTATATAGTGTATAATATAATATCATTGCTGGCATATGATAACCCTTTGTACTCCCTGACTAAATCTGTGTCTGCAGATACCAATGAGAAGTGCCAGGCTGCTACGTGCGAGTGTGATCGAGTGGCAGCCCACTGCTTTGCCCAGGCTACATACAACCCTGAAAACAAGAACATAGACCAATCACTTCACTGTGTCGAATGAGCAAAGTCATGCTTAACAAAATCAAATTACTCATTCTGGAAAATTAAAGGAATTTGACATAATTAGAGATTGGATATTTCTATTTTTCGTTTTGTTGCTTTCATTAATTTTGAGAAATTTTGTTTTTTTTTGTAAGATTATGACAAACTACCACTTTTCTGTACCTGTAGCTGTACTTACTATTACAGCTTGAAATGAAATGCTGAGTTGAGTTAATGAAATGTCACAGTATTGACAAAACTGCAAATCTTTATTTGTTATCTATTGTGAGTTTTTGACCCCCAATATATTTGGAACCGAGTTTGGCTAAAGCCTGTTAAGTATTTGGATGGAACATTTTTATTCCAGGAATTGTATTATTACATAAACAACTTTTTATATTTACTTTGAAAATAATTACACCTTTGCTCAAGGTTTATACAATGTCCTTGGCTCTTTGTTCAGCCATGGACATATTCCAATTAAGCATTCATAACAGCAACTGTGTTTGTCTCAAGATTAATCATCCACATGTTTACAAATCAAGGTCAAGGTTAGTATGAAAATACAGAATAGACAAGCAACTCTTTGTTGTAACTTTGAGTGAGTGTGAATAATTCATATGTGCAACAGGGGGAGCTGTATGTTAGAAATCAAAAGGTTGGTTTCAAAATTATACATTCACATTTTGAAAGAGTGACACTTGTTCCAAAAACAGATGTATTGGCATCATAGTAAGTCTTGAAGGTATGGTACTGTAGGTACACCAATTGTTTTTATTGTGGACTCAAATTAACACAAGCCTACAGGTTCTTAGCTGTTAGGGTTTCTTTGTCACTTTGACCATATGGCATTATGCTCTTGGGGAGAGTTAGAGCCTGGAATGTCATTATTTGTGTATTTATTTATGCCTGGACTGATGGAGAACTGATGCCTAATTCATGCTTCAGAAAGAAGAAAATAATACTAATAATCATAATAATAATCATAATAATAAAGAAATAAAAAAATGTCAGATTTTCAAATGGAAAAAGGGAAATACACTATCAAGTTAAATAAATGCTTTTGTACCCCTATCTAGTCTTATAATCCCCAAGAATTCTTCTTCGGAGGTCACAACTCTAATGACCTCCTTTCAAAGTCATTATTCCCCACACGTTCACAAAAAATATATATTTTAAGAAGATATGAAAAACAATGTATAGTAAAAGTGCATGTTTTTGTACTACTGTACATTTATTCTAGTTTGTTACACAAAACAGCCAGTGCACGTCACAGCTCAGTGTGGAAATGTGTGGGAACGTACACATATGTTATGTTCCACTAGCAGCCTGGTGGAACTGAACTGTCATTTAAACAAAGAAAAGCAAGCAAGGTGTGATATCAAGGGAATACAAAAAAAATATTAATAAGGACAAGATTATTTAAGCAGATTTTGTGGCATTAGTATCCCAAAGGACAACAGTGGTAAGAAAACAACTATGTTGTAATGTTTACATATCAATGGTCATTACATCAATACATATTCCACAATACTTTACGCAAGTGAGATTCATACCTACAATTTCCCCCTTAAATGAAGGTATTTGATTTGCAATGAATTAATTTTATGAATGAATGAATATAAATATTGCATTATATGTAATCCTTTATACTTTTGCGATTGGAAGTATTTCTCATTTGAAGCATACAATCTAAATACTACAGTATATATACATAGTATAGACACATAGTAATCTAAAGCCATCTTTGTCTCACTGATGCTTGTTTGCTCAAAGAGTAAAGAAAAAGAATAAAGAATCATATGTTTCGATGAATTGGTTATGTGCTTTGTTTGCTTAACTTCTTTAACATTATTATTGACTACACTAGTAACTTATTGGACAAATATAATGGAGTGAAATCATATAATTACCTAAAACAGCATTAGTTAAGTCAAGCTCAATAACTTCAAAGCTACAGTACTTGAGTTTAAGTGTTTTATTACCCAATACCCTGTGTGACATAATGCCAACCCTGTTATTTACCCCTTATCTCTTAATCCACTAAGACCGGGAACACATCTGTGTAACCAGTTAAACCATTATCTTATACTTTGGCTATTCAAAAATAGCAGATCTACAAGCTCATAGCGCAGCACTCGATGCTATGAGCTATATCTGCATTTTTTTTGGAAAAATCTAATATTTGCTTCTGGGGATCCAAGGAACAAAATATTTTACAAATGGTAAAAAAATATATATTCAAAGATTTGCACACATTTTCAAGATTTCTTAAAAAATAGCAGATCTACAAGCTCATAGCGTGGCACCGCGCTTGTATATCTGCTATTTTTGAATAGCCAAAGAAATGTAAAATGACAGAGATGCGTTACCGCATTGAATGGGTTAATATTTCCATTCCAGCCTCCTAAAACATCATATAAAAGGTCTGGCCAAAGTGTGTTTTTTCTCTGCTAGCTCTGTAGCTCACCATGAACACCACCTACCATCTGTCACTGCTGCTTCTCACTGGTAAGACTGATGTGAACAACTACTTTAATGAGTACCTTTAACTACTTAAGCCCTATTTCATACTGTATGTACAAGCCTATGTACAAGCGCACAACACATTGTAACACAACGATTTGTCAGCTTGTAAATTTTTCCTTCTTTTTTTTTCATTTGATTGAAAACATTTTATAACGTTTTTGCCTATAATGACATGCTCAAAATAGGGACTCCAGGGTTTAAGTGGTTAAACTTTCTTTTGCTATAACATTTATTTTAACAATCAGGCTTATAATATTTCTACCAAAATAGGTTTATAATAATTCTACCAAAAAAAGAAAAATAATAAGAAAGTGTTGACTATGACTACTACTTCTCTATAATTCATGAGGTCGCTTGTAAACTTACTTTATAATAATAATAATAATAATAATACATTTTATTTAAAGTGCCTATCATTATCTTCATAAGATTCACACATAGGTTGTTTTTTGAGTATAATTGACTGTACTGTACCAATGTCGTAAGGAGATCTGCAACTGTTGTATTGAACTATAAAGTCATAATATAATATACTGATTGCATCATGTTTCCCTGCTAGCCGGCATGGCCAGTGGCGCATTACTGCCAAAGGCCCTGTGGCAGTTTGGGCGCATGATCCAGTGTCCCCAGCCAGGGGCCAACCCTTTGGCTTACAACGACTATGGCTGCTGGTGTGGAATTGGTGGGAAAGCTGCCCCTCGTGATGAGGTTGACACGTAAGACATTTGATTTGTTCAATGCCACTGCTGTGCTATCTTGCGCTTAGACTAGTTGATGTACACAGGCTGGAGCTGAAAGCATTCTAACTAAAATAGAATAAATCATATTTTGAAGTTTGAATTAATATCCAAAATATTAATTTTATGAAGGAAAATCCAAATATTGTCTATACTGAGGATATGGAGCATAAAACATGTTCCACCAAAACTTTCAGGTGCTGTAAAACCCATGATGATTGCTACTATGCAGCCAGAACGATGCCTGGTTGCACAGCCATTATCGACCTTCCATATTTCCTGGTTTATGACTATACCTGCACCAACCAACAAGTCAGCTGTACAGGTAACACTAATTGAACCATTGGCGCTTTGATATGATTGAAATACATTTTAATTCAGAGTAGTGTTGGTGTAATGTTGAATTGAATAGCCTAGCATTATTCAAGACTGCATTTCTGGCTTATTATGGCATGCCAGTAACGGCACTAGAGTTTGGGGTTTGATATAAGCAATTCATTCACTCATGTACTTCTATTTATATTTAAGCAGAAGCTCATACAATTCATATTATATAAACAGTGTATCAAATAACAATGTCATTGCTGGCATATGCTATACCTTACTACCCCCTTACCAAATCTGTGTCTGCAGATACCAATAAGAAGTGCCAGGCTGCTGTGTGCGAGTGTGATCGAGAGGTAGCCCACTGCTTTGCCAAGGCTACGTACAATCCCGAAAACAAGAACATAGACCAATCGCTTTGTGTGAACTGAGCAAAATCATGCCTTAATAAGTAATCAAATTAATTATTAAGGGTATTTGACATCATTTTTGAGAATAGAGAATTCTGTTTTTCCTTTGTCTTCAATCTTAAATCTTGGCAAAATAAATCAATTTATGTTGTTCAACAGTAGCAATCCAAATAAAAACACATGTGAAATGACATTTTGTTTCTTTAGTCAGATATGACAAACTACCACTCATGTATCTGTACCTGTGACTGTACTTACCTCACTATTACAGCTTGAAATGTAATGTTAATATGGCCAAGTCAATTTAGTTGATTTTATGAAACGTAACAGTGTTGACAAAACTGTAACCCTTTGTTTGCCATTTATTGTGAGAATTTGACAAAATATATTTGGAACAGAGTTTGTCTAAAGCCTGTTAAGTATTTGGAGTATTTTTGATTCTAGAATTGTAGTTACTTTCTAATTACACATAATTACATAAGAAACAAATATTGATGTTCACACTGAAAATAATTCACCTTTGCACAAGGTTTATATATAGACAATGTCCTCGAATCTTTGTTCAGGCATAGAAATATTCCAATTAAACATTAATAACAGCAGTGCTTGTCTCAAGATAACATAAAAATGTACAAATCAAGGTCAAGACGTTAGTATGAAAATTCAGAAATGACAAGCATTGTCTGTTGTCACATCATTATGTGTTGCTGACATTGACCAATTAACCACTTTCTCCCTGGTGTTCCTATTTTTTGCACGTCATTATAGCCAGAGATGTTATAAAATATGATAAAATGTTCAAAACTATTCAAAGCTCACAACACATTGCGGTGCAACACGTGAACTTGTAGATCTTTTTAATGGGGCATAAGTGGCTAGTTTTGAGTGAGTGTGAATAAGTAAAATGTGCAGAATGTGTTGGAATGGAAAAGCCTTTTACTATTTAAGTTTCCAATAAATAAATAAATGAACAACACTACTAATAATAAAAAGGTTGGTTCCAAAACGACACATTCACCTTTTTAAAGAGTGACACAGATTTATTGGCATCAAAGTAAAAGTCACCGAATGCAATACTGCATATAAAACTGCATATTATTCAAGGTATTATCACACTTGAGTCCTTCAGACACAGGATATGGTCATCTTACTGTAGATTCAACTATTTTCTATGTTGAATAGTAAACACTAGATAACAGTTTTAACATGAATATACAGCATTTTGAAATGGAACGCTTATAACTCCAGTTAGATCATAACATTTTATAAGATACAACATTACTGGCTGTGATTTTTTTTTGTTATTAAATCTTTCTGTACGATTTTAAATCATTCCCTGTGAACATCCAGGATGAGTGAATTA
Source organism: Gymnoscopelus microlampas (assembly GCF_963454915.1). Classification (NCBI taxonomy): domain Eukaryota; kingdom Metazoa; phylum Chordata; class Actinopteri; order Myctophiformes; family Myctophidae; genus Gymnoscopelus; species Gymnoscopelus microlampas. The sequence goes on from NC_139941.1 coordinate 42,163,682, forward strand.
CATACAGTATGGAAAGACACTGGACTGGGAAATGATTAACATCTGAATTCTTTGTTCTAGCAGTGGTAAATCAATAACATAATATACTGCTATTCTTCCATTTAGCAAAAGCACACCATTTCAAAACATATATAAGTTTCAAAGAGGCACAGTCTGTGACGGAGTACAACTGCATCGCTTGATACACAGATGAACTATCGAGTTCTACTCTATAGAGTATTTAAAACAAAAATATACAGTATGTGGAATATAATTATAGGTTTCGAAGAGGCACAGTCAGTGACGGAGTACAACTCAATCGCCCAGTAAGTATATAAACTGTCGAGTTCTACTCTATAGAGTATTTAAAACAAAATAGAAATGTATAAATTTGTAAAATATAACAATGTAAAAATGCAATGCATTTCATTTAAAGTGGAATAATATATGGAATTACAGATTATATTGGTTTGTACAAGAGTGTCGTAACATACTTCTTTTTGTAACGGTGGGTTGCACTGAGAACCATCACCCCATCCTGAAATACAAACAAATTTAGAGTGTTTAGGTTGGTACAAGAGTACAGCATATCATTTAAAATCCTTTTCGATGTGATCATCAGCAAAATGCTTCAGATGCCGTGCAGGGTAGCATTCTTTAGATGCCGCATATATACAGGGCAACATTGCTTGTTGTTTTAGCTTTTTTTATGTCAGTGACATTCTAGCATCCTTCTCCGTTTTGCTATTTTTATACTACATCATATAACTGTCACTCACTGAAAACAGAAGATCTACAAGCTCACAGATGTGACGCATAATCACGCATTGTAAACGTTTTCAACATGCGTCTCTGTTGTATGACTAAGTATAAATCAGGCTTCATACTACCACACGGTTATATGGCCTTTTTATGGGGTGTGCTATGCAGTTGACTTCTGAAATATACTTTTTGTCAGATAGTCTTCATCCTCTAAACTAAAGCTTTTTTTCTGAAGCTTACCTTGATGGAAAGAGCATACAGGTGATTGAGCATCACATGGTTAGGCTCTGGAAGCAGGGTGGGGTCACACTAGGAAAGATACAGAGGAAGGGAAAATATGACAAAATGATTTTACCAATATGTCTGCAACTCATGATCGATCTGTTAGTAGGGTGCATACCACATGGGTGCATTTTCTGTCTCTCTCAACTGTCTATCAAATAAAGCTTAAGAATGTTTTTATTTTTTTTATTTTTTTTAAGAAAAAGATCATCAAACTAGCTCAAACTAGAGAAGAAATTAGCCACTTTTCTCCCTGACAATCGGAGGAGAAATATGGTTTGACAGAGAATATCTGGTAACGTGATGCGTTTAGATTCAGGTGCCTTCAAGACAAAAGTATACAGACATCTTTGTTTACATCTGCCTCCCCTGTCTACCTACTTCTGGCCAGTTAATTCATACATTGTAGCTTGAGATGCAAATATTCCAGACATTTGGGGCGACCTGATAGCCGAGTGGTTAGGGTGCGTACCACATGGGTTCTAATGCCTGAGTCTCTGATTTACTTTACAATTTGATGCATGTCACTCCCCTGCTCTCTGTCCACATTTCCCATCTCTCTCTCTTTGCTGTATCCGTCTGGATAATGCATACATTTTTTTTTCTTCTAGAGTCCGGCATTAGGGTGACTTGTAATAGTAACCCTAAAACTGTTACATTTCCAAAAATAGCCATTTTCCAGTTGTTGGATTTTTCATTTTAGAGTTAGTGTGTTCCAGCAGCAAATGCACACTTACAGAAATGCCTGTGTCCTTGTTTAGCAGTACTTGGAGCAAGTGAGGTGGTAAGATAGGAGGACTCTTAACTTTGTCCTCCGTCTTCATTATATATGCATCCTGGTGGTAGGGGCCGGGAGGGGAACTGGACAAGTCTGGAAAAGTACAATCACTTCATCAACACTAGTATACAACAGCACTTCAAATCATTGAAGTTTACAGGTTATCAAAGGTCTTTGAATAAAGAAATAACGGTACTGGTGAATTCTAATGGACTTGTTACGGATTTGCACCACAATTACTAGTGTTTGATGCTTTTTCATGCTCATAATGTGTACATTAGATCCTACATAATATGTTTACATTTGTAGATGTCTGAAGAAGCCAAACAAAAATATTTGTGTTTGTGTACAATGCTTGTACACAAGATAAAGGTAACAATAAAGACCAACTTGAACCTATAGAATAGGGCTGGGCAATATATCAATATTAAATTGATATTGTGATGGGAGACTAGATCATCATGTGGGATTTGGGATATCGTAATAACGTGATATGCAACAAGTGTTGTCTTTTCCTGGTTAGGTTTTAAAGGCTGCATTACACTGAAGTGATAACTTTCTCAACTTAACTGACTTTTCTAGCTGTTCTAAGCATTTTATTATATAGGAGTTACTGATGATTATTTATGAAAAATCTCATTTTGTGAATATTTTGTAGCGCCAATAATCAGTCCCACAATATCGATCGAGGTATTTGGTAAAAAAACAAACAATACTGTGATATTTGCAGCATATGCAAACACAGATCAGGGTCTGTACCTGAAATATCTGCAGTTTCCTGTGAGTCAAGCCTGAGGGCATCAAAAACTTCAAAGTCTGTTCTCTTCACCTGGATTACATTATTGATTGTTCCGGTTTTGGCAGTCGTCACAGCCTAGAAGGGAAATCAAATGTTGATATTAAGTGAATAAAAATGCAAACTCAGATTGGAGAACTAGTATGTGTAAAGTATGAAACTTGTCTGTCTTCAGTCTGACATGATCAACCTCAATGTCAAAATCTTAAATCCTATTTACATGCAAGATAAATAAGCCTTTTCCATTGGTGATTTTGCTATACAGCAAACAATAACATGTTCATATAAGTGCATGTAATAAAACAAAGACAAAACTTTCAACTCACTCCATTGGGATCCAAGGTCCACTGTCCATCCACGCATAGTTTATACTGGTGCTCCCCCTCTGGTAAGTCAACGATAGCCACAAAGTTGCTCTGACTGTAGTTCACAGACATCACATAAAAACGAAAAAAAGAAAGGGAAGGAAATAAACGTATCAAAAGCCATAATTCAGATTATTCCTGACATATCATCGCTGTCAGTAAGAAACCTTGTATCTCCATAATATATATATTTTTTCTCTCCATTAAAAAGGTAGGGTAAGTGATATTTTATATATATTTTTTTTTTTGGGGGGTAAAAAGGTTAAAGTACTATATTCTGATAGTAATCATTGCTACAGAGCGTTTATTCGGTCACAGATGTCTCTCCAGCTCTATAGTAAACAGAATATAGCACATTTTCAGGTAGGTGACAACATTTAAGCCAATCAGGAGAGAGCACTGAAAAGGCATTTTCTGTTTAATAAAGAGCTGGAGAGACATGGGAGACTCCTTTTACTGAACAAAGACTCTAAAGCAATGAGTATGAGTATATCAGAATATAGAGCTACTGTATTTAAACACTTATTTCAACCTAAGTAAATCACTTACCCTACCTTTAACAAGAGATTGTGACTATAATAACTACATCGGATACATTGGAACACAGGTTATTTTTTCCATTTCCTGAAAAGTAATGGTTTTGTACATACAAGGTTTACGCCCGATAGCAACGATATGTAGTATCTTATAATAATTCTGTATCCCACTACCTTTTATTTAGTGGGATCTTGGTAGCCCAGTTGTTAAAAGAACCAGACACAAACACTTCTTTGGCACCCCCTGTCCATCTGAAAACAGTGGGCCTAGCTTGTGTTGAACTTTTATTCTCACTCTCCAAGTCCTGTTGCCAGGCCAGGAACTCTTGTATTTCCTGTGGAGCCTGGACAGGAGCAAAGCATAATTTTTGAGTTTGTAGAACCAATATCTGTGCAATAATGGAACTTGTAAACAGATAGCTTCCAGGTCAGCTTGGAATTTCTCTCACTGTTCTCAGGATAAACACTGGACAAGCACATAAGACCCAATAATACCCATGATTATATCAATTAACAAAACACACACAAATCAGACGTATATATGTCAAGACATTACACCAAACATTTCAGCAATGCAATGTGAACCAGTTGGATAACGTGTCGTTAATTATTATTACTCATAAATACTTTTGCATCTTCTCTTTGGAAAAGGTCTGCGTCCTCCGTGCTGTCCATCAGGATGTTGGAGCGTGGCTCTTTGGCACCGTGCTGCCCATCTCGATATTTTTCTCCCTGACCGCCTCGGTCACTGCTGCTGTTCCCCATCTCCTCTCCGTGTAGTGTGGCGTCAACAGGCCACAGCCACTGCTGGCACACAACACATCAACATTAAAGGGATAGTTCACCCAAAGAATACATTTTTTTCTATCGATTAGTCACCCCATGGAGACTTGAATTCACGGATATGTTTTAGTTTTTGTCACATTCCTAAGCCAAGAGAACTATCCCTTTAACCCTTTAAAACCCGAAAAGCATCAAAGCATCTGTGTCATTTTAGATTTTAGCTATACCTTAACCACTTTAACCATTATTTTATACTTTGGTTATTCAAAAATAGCAGATATACAAGCTCATAGCGCTTCACTCCGTGCCACGCCATGAGCTTGTAGATCTGCTATTTTAGAAAAATCTTGAAACCTGGCACAAATCTTCTTAAAGTGAACATTTTTAACTCAAATCTTTGCTTCTGGGGGTCCCTGGAACACAGATATTTGGAGATGGGGGTCTGCAGCCAAATACATATCATTCTGGGGGTCCTTGACATGAAAAGGTTTGTGCACCACTGACATAGAAACGTACAGTATATTTTTCCGAAAACTGTTAGGATTTAGAAGAATTTGTATAATCGGCTTCGTCTTAATGGGTTAAAAACACCAAACATCACATCATTCACAACAACAACCCTCCTATAACACAGTCCTTCACATCACAACTTGGCCCTAGTACGGTTGATGTATTCCATACACAGAAATAGAACACTAAATGCATTTTCCTGGAGGGATTCATCTAGGTGTCATTCTAATCTGTAATGCTGCTCTGTATATACTCACTCACCCAATAATTAATTGCTGCAATAGGGGTCAGCTCTTGTCAGATATAGAATAGCTCAAGCCCATAATACCTATATTTTAAAGTTCTGGTGGAAAACGTGTAAGCATTTTTTTGTAAAATATTTCCACTTTTCCACAAGATCAATCACACAGACCACATTCTGTGTGACTGCATGGCATTCATTCACGATCACAACAGCACTACACTTCACTTAATTTAGCGCATACAGTATGGGACACACACATTGACAGGTGCGTTGCGGTTAGTGGTCAGTTTGTGTGTTATACTGTTATGACCCTAGGGTCAGATTATATATTTTACTGTGTGTTGCCCTGTGTATATATATTTTTCCCTCATTGGTGTGCGTGCGTGTGCGTGTGCGTGCGTGCGTGTGTGTGTGTGTGTGTGTGTGTGCGTGCCCATGCATGTGAATGAGTGGTCAGAAGTGACTGATGGGTACCAGGTGGTGTGAATGGTGAATGAGTGGCGGCTGAGTGTGACTGGCTGATTACTAGGTGGAGCCTGCTGGTGATTGGCTCCTGTGACCAGGCTGTCTCCTGTCAGTGTCCCAACCAGTAACCACAACAATCTGGTGGTTTTAGCCTTGACAGTATTTTAGAGGTGTCACTGTTAACATGGGTTGCAGTCTTGGTAATGTAGGGGTGGGTGTCCTTTCTTTTGTGTTCTAAATTTGATCATGTGTTTCTTTAGTTTATGTTAGGTAAGGTACCTGTGTTTGTTTTGGGTTTGGTAAAGATAAGCATAGGTTTTCTTTTAGTTAAGCATTTTATGTACAGGAGGTCAGGAGCCCACTCTGAGGTAATTTACCCATGTATGTTTTGTGACCCGTAAAATAAACCACTGTACTTTGGATTTTCAACTGGTGTTGGCTGCCTATATATGGGGATTAGGTAGGAGGGAGTCCATTTTTGTGTTGTGTGACCCCTAGGCTGGGTCGTAACAATACTTATGTGCTCGTGGAATTAAGTTTACATGTGTTTAGTGCAACTGTGTGAAATCCGTGTGAATCTTGTGGGATAGTAGAGGCATTTTAGTTAGGCTATATTAACTACATACTCGTTTTCTGTTGTAGTAGATGAAGAGCTCCATTAATTATTGGATTATTGGATGAGTGTTCAACGTGGCTGAAATACAGTGTATGGAACATCACCCATTCTAAGGCTAATCACAACCCACCAAAGCACTATGGACCAGAGCTACATCCATTCATAGGCTACACAACCACTGAATCACACTTCACTTAAAATAATAAAAGCCAATTCAATTTAACTGGCTCCTGGTCCATAGCATTAAAAGGTGAGAACTCCTTGTGAACTCGAGTTCTCACTAAGTTCAAATTTAAATGGCTTTTAAAAAGCCATTTAACCTATAACTAGGCTTAGTTTGAACTTAGTGTGAGGTGGTGCAACTGGCTCCTCCTGGGCTACATTAACTCCAAACCTTTCTCACCCATTCAAAGGCTACAGCCACTACATCACATTTGCCCTAGAACGGCTGATATTCCATACATAGCATGCAATTATAGGGCTCACAATTAACATCACATCAACCCTCCATTTAACACCAAACATGTATCCTTTCATTATGTAACCTAAGGTGCTAAATGACCAACAGCAACACACTGGAAACAAGTTGTTAAGCTGTAGCGTTACATTGTTTCCGCGTTTTGTGTTACAAAATATCTCTCCCGGATTAATTTGCAAAACCAAACGTCACGGTCGTGCGTATGATTATTATTTATTTTCTAAATGTCCCCAGATAAGAGGTCATAGTTTGTCTTACCTTTAATTTCAATGTTTGCTTGAAAATCGCTTTAAACCCCTCGCCGTCAGCTCAGTATTGTTGACGCAGCTTAAAACACACCTCTTCCGCCTCCTGTTTCACGTGTAATTGACTCCGTAGTAAATGTAAATACTACGACAGTGTCTCTTGACAAAAACAACAACAAAAATTAAACGAGTTAATTCCATAGACTGTAAAATATAGGTTAATTACGGTACATTAACTCTAACAGTATAACTTAAATTAAATCGTGTAGAAAATGTGTGAAAGTATCAAATAGGCTATGGTGGCCGATCTGTTTTAACTGTTGATTAAAGGGTGAGTGGGAGTAGGAGAGTGTATGGGGCACAATCTATTTGGAAGACTGGGCACTAGGGAAGAGTGGGCACCAGGAAAGGCCTGCATTAAGACAGCATTTCCACTGTTTTTTCTGTTTTATCAGATTGACAAGATGTTTGTGTGACCACATGACACCACAGACTAAATATGTTTGACTGAAAGTGTAAATAAATAATCCAAGCAGGTATTAATGGTGTGCCCATTCGTCCTAGTGCCCAGTTTTCCTGGTGCCCACTCTGCTCCCACCAAAGTGCCCACTCTCCTGGGTGCCCACATTTCCACATTAATTTTGTATGTTTTGTAATGATAATCCAAATCTGCACTAGTAACTGAAGTTTGCAAATAATTGTAGTGGAGTAAAAATGTTGCCTACAATATTTGCCTCTGAGATGTAGTGGACTAAGTGGAGTGAAAGTATTACAAAAAGAATCCAGTAAAGTAAAAGTACCTCAAAAGTTTAAGTACAGTACTTAAGTAAATGTACATAATTTAGTTACTTTCCACCACTAAAACCACTCAGAATTCAATTTGGATGAGGGTTAAGACCTTAAAGACTTATATCTGTGCCAATATTTGTGCTTTCATTGGCCATAACGGGCATTGAAAGCTCAGCAACAATTGTCATTGAGCTATCACACCTACTTCACTTCCCTCAGGCTCTCACGGCTCTCCGGTTTCACTATTTAGTGGCATGTTCAGAGAAGGGCCTTCATAGGTGTAAAATAACAGGTGTAAAAGTGTACACACACCTACATACATTAAACACCGTGTCAACTGCATTTCAACATTTAGGAATGCTGACTCCTCTCTCTGGTTTACTTTGGGACTTCACTAGATAAATACATTATAAAGTTCCCACCCCTGCTCATCTGTAGAATTTATCTATCATCAGCGTGAATAAGACACTTTTTCCAAATCTTGGAATCCTGGATCCAATGACAAAGAATCAAGAATCAATAAGGTTTTATTTGACACTCACTCTCACAGGTACAAGTAGCAAAGTGTTGGAACAAAAATAACAACAAAAAACAGGCAAGATAAAAGATAGAAATAGGCCTAACCAGGCCTGGAATTTTGTCATTTTAGGGGTAAGGCCACTTAGCCTTTGGTGTAGACCATTTTTTTAACGACAGGGCAGGAAGGCCATTAAATAAAACACGATTTCAGTCCATTGAAAGAATGAATAGAATTTAAGGGTTAAGGAGGATTTTAAATGTAATATGTAGACTATGTGCAGTGAAATAAATAAATTATGGTATTTACAATCTGATCCATGCTAAGCCCTGCACCAATCAAAGTCACTGGATTGGTTTAAAGATGGGGACTCAGGGGAGGTAAGAATTCAGAATCTCAACAAAAGACACTAGTGTCTACATGACACACTGGTGTCTACAAATTGACAAGAAAGAAACGGAGGAGAAAGTGGTACAGTCAGCTGGGGCATTAAGGCCACAGCATTTTGTTTGAGGGCCACAAGGCCAAACTGAGGTGCAACGACGGCCATGGCCTTCATAGCCTCCCTGAAAGTCCTGCCCTGGGCCTAACACTAAAAAAGTACAGGCAAGACCAACACTCCAAACCTTCTGTAAAAGTAACTCTAGCAGCAAATAACAACATAACATTTAACACTCACCCCAAATTAGCTATACAGACAGTTTGTTAAGCCATGGCATTTTTGTGGGCAAATAAAGGATCCATTGCAGCGTGGTGGTATACTATGCCCTATATCACCATGTGTCATCAACAATATGTCTTCTAATTTTAGCCTTTTAATGGTATTAATATTATGTATCAGTACAGACTCTTTCAGACTTATCAGATTACAGTGGGTGTGAAGGATAAGTGGGAACTGAGCCCAGGCAATATGAGGAGTCAGCTCCATGGGAGCCATAATATTTATTTGACCCAAACAGGGTTAACTGCTTGTCTTAAATATGTGACTGAATATCTGAGTATTACATTACACCAATCTGCTCATGTGCTTTACAGACAGGAGGACAATTCCAAAACATTTCAATCTGTTTTCAGAAAAAAGCTCAGCTCTTCAATAACAAAATAAAGAACCATTGACCAAAATATTTTCATTCTAAGAGATATTACATGTTTCATGTAGATCTAAGTCCTTAATCTGTAACAATGATTTTGCATTGATTTTATTAGAATTTATTTTGTTAAGGTAACACTTTTGTTTCCACATAACATTGTTATGAAAACATTATATTTACATTATGAGTCCCTGTGCTTCGATCCTACACAATTTCAAATAATACACACAAGAATGAAATCATATGATTATTTAGTGTATATAAACAATCAATTTGAAGTGATGTTGTAGTCGTGTTTCATCACAGGCAATACTACACTGCCTGTATAATAAGTCTCAGAGACAGAGACACTTGCAGGACACTTAGAGATGGTGGCATTTCCATGGGGTCAGCATCATTTACATCATATCAACTTTTTTTCCCTACAGTGTGGTTTCCTGAGATAAGGTCCAGAGCTCCAGACATACTTGAGAAGATGGTCAGAGATTCAGCACTGGTTCAGAATAATAGCCAGTCAGTGGATGGATAAGAATGTTGTGTGTTTTGTCACAGAATATAAACCCTCTCTCTCTCTCTCTCTCTCTCTCTCTCTCTCTCTCTCTCTCTCTCTCTCTCTCTCTCTCTCTCTCTCTCTCTCTCTCTCTCTCTCTCTGGTGGAGATGTTCTCTCTGTTTGAATTCAGTCCCATTCATTTCCTCACCTTCCTTTTCAAGACGTCAAACCACCTCCTGTGGAGTTGAGAGGAAAACATATTTAGCATTGGCTTTCTGCACAAATACAGCATTCATTCTCACTGAATGTCATAAGTGTAGAGAATGTGGTGTGATTATACCGTAGTAAAGTGCACAATGCAGAAGGTGGCAATGACAAGGAGGCCGATGATAAAAGAGGCAATCCCCAAATGAAGAGCTTTCTGACCTAACCGTCGAGCACCTTCGTAGTCATTCATGTCATAGCTGTTTTGGGCCTACAGGACGAGGGAAGGGTTTGGGAAAAAACATAGGAAGGAGTGAGAAAAGGAATGAGTGTCAGTTAAGTACCAAAAATGTACTGTAAAATTACAATTTAGACAATCATTTCAGCTGGTTTACTCAACTCAAGTAATTCAAGTCAGCAGACCATGCCAACAACCTTGCCATGGTTAGTAGTTAGATTCTCCACATTAGCAATATCCAGGTAATCATATTACAGTAATGACTCAGTTTTTGGTAAGAAAATCGGTGCAGGTCATCATGAGCAACAGGCACATGAGTGTTACTTGCCTGATTACACATAAATAAACCCTCCTACACCATGCCAGTAAAAGTCAGCACAACACTAGTTACTGGCAAAGCTGACCCCCCACCCCCCCACCCCCAACCCACACCCATAAGAGATATGGGTACTATCTGAGACTAAACATAATATGTGAATGGCCCTTCAAGTGAAGGCCTCAACCGGCATCTTGAAGCTAAATCAAGTTTTATGGGCCTCTCTCCTGAGTATGTAGACCACTTCAGCCATGCTTCTTACACTTCCACGGCCAACAGTAATTATAATTCATATTTATATCAAGTCTGCTTGTCAGAGACTAGCGGATTACCACAAGCGGTCTTACACTGCACATCTTGTTTCTCACAGCTACAAAGACGCAACAGCTGCCATTTGGTGCACTGAGTTCAGTCAGAGGGAACAGCCAATAGATCTCTTAGTATAAAATCATCTCTTAGCATAAACATGTATGGCACACAGAGGCAAACCATCAGTTAACTTGACATTAAACTCTGGGTGAGCTTTGTTGCAATTAAGCCGGAGTCCAAAAACATTCACCCCTAATCTGGCTTTGTCCAGAACTAAAGTACTGATGAATAACAGTTACAGTTTGAGTATTGCATAACATAACAATATTTGTAAGCCAGGAAATCACTGGCACTAGGAACATGAATTAGCCATTTAATAGTCTGTTTACTATAAGTAAACTTGATCTGAGCACACATCCAGCATTTGTTTACGTGTGACATGATGAGCTTCTCAAAGAAATGAAGAGGCGATACTGGTACATATGACACTTCAGAACAGAGCTGCTTCATACTCTCTTACACAGTGATATATAACATATAATGAAATGAGAGATTTCTAACTTGTAACTTGTAACTTAATCACAATCTCCCCTTGATAATTTAAATCAACTTTGTCTCTGCAGTTCCAAACACAGATGTCATGTTCTACTCACATATATATACAGTATGTCCATATTCCATTAAATACCGGTAGTGATTTATAAAGTTGACACAGTACCCGATGTGACATGCATGCACATTTGTGAATGGTTATGTCTTCACGTGAAATATCTTAGCATAATAATATTATTTGTCTATTCATAACACATTTTTTAAAAGTATATCTAGTATTATCATATCAATAATTACTTAGTTGACACTAGTTCAAACACGCGTAAAAGACAATCTGTAAAATCATCACTTACAAACAGAGAGAAAACCAGAGCCACTATATTGATGGGCCACGCCGGGCAGAAACAGGTGAACATGGTGAGGAAGATGTAGTTCCGCAAAGGGGGAATACCCTGAGATTCCCCTTTCCCAGAGCCCAGGTGGTCCTTACTCCCAACCATGAAGCCTTTGGTGCTCAGGTCTGGTGGTGTACAGTCCAAATGGAGAAGGAACAGCAGAGGGGCACAGGCAAAGTGTATATGTGTCCTAATGAAAAGGAAGCTAGCTAGGAGAGATAGACAAGAGAGTGACTGAGAGACTGGCTGCTGTAAAGGCTGAGTAGCCAGGGGCAGGGGGACTAGAGTCACAGATGATCTAAATATTATTTCTAGAAATGAATGAGGTGTTGGGAGTGCGAGTGGGCAAATTTAATGGCAGGAAGTGACCGATGTCATCCACTGACATCTCAATGGCCTGAGGGTCAGCAGTTACGATTATTCAGTCTGGAATAGTGGAATGTGATGTACAGTAAGTAGTGTGTGTGTGTGTGTGGGGGGGGGGGGGGGGGGGGGGGGCAACAGGAAGGCAGCATAAAGCACTGCCATGTGTGAGTTCCATTCCTTCAATGAACACGGCTAAAACCCTTACTGGGGGAGAAAGAAAACACACAAAAGTTGAGACAGAAGTGGAATGTTTTAAAATAATTTATTAGGAATTTTAAAAAGTTTTTTTTGTTTTTGTTCAAGGAAGAAAGATAACAAAAAAAATCTGAATAGGTTACAGTGTTGACACGGTTGTTATTTTTCAGTGAAAACAGCATTGAATGTGCTACCGGTGGTAGTCTGCAGCAGAGTGAGAAAACTTATCAAAATCTATAGAGTGCTTTGTTCTCAAACTAACATTAGAAGGAAAACACATGTATCATGATCTGCCAGTGCAACATCCTAGTAACTCATAACAAAATGACACTGTGACATTGCTACAGTGTGTGTCATCCAGTGGATATGCAGCGTATCAGTCACGTATTGTGGTTGGGGGCTGGGATTACAGGTAAACAAAGGATTAAGATGATGCCCCCTTATTGGAAAAGCCACATTTCAGAGAGACTGTTATTATCCACCCGCTCACATACAGACAAAGATGTTAATGTAACAAAAAAGACGAGGTTAAAATTTCACATTTGCAACTGAAATACCCATCCCCCAAAACAGTACATGGCACACATGGAAACCAATACATCATGTAACCACATAAAGCCCACACACACAATCTGCAGAACAATCCAGTTGTAACCATACATCGGTAACTGTTGATTGGCCGTGATTAGTTCTGCACATTAGTCCTTCATGTTTTCCGTAACAATCATCATATGTTAAAAATTACATTTAAAAAAAAATACATTGACATGATAAAGTAAGAAAACAGCATGTATTTTTTCCTCTCCCGGCGAAGGAGTATTCTTTATACCCATAGATCCCCATGGTGAAGTAGTGTCTCGAAAACCAAACCCTGATAGCGTCTTGGGTTCATTCACAGCTGAAGGATAAATCATTTCACTTTAATGGGCCTGAGGCAGTTGAACTTAAAGTTACATTAAAAAAGCATCATTTAAAAAAAAACAAATGAAAAAACATGCAACTGTTAAAAGTAGTATATGGCTGGTCTAATTAAACGCACAGAGAAAAGGATGACAATTGTGATCAAATCTACGGTACAGTATGTAACAGTTGAAGGTTTTTTGATGCCTTTCAGGATTAATGAAACAAAGTCTGTAGAATAAAATACAAATTGCTGCCCACATCGCCTACCTCCCAGACCCCAACTTTAGTGAAACCCCTGTAAAACAGAGTTGTATTTACAATATTTTACAAAATCGTACAGCTCATGATTTATGTGGCCGTAACCGGGCTTGTGATAATAACAATAATGATCGTTATCATTTGGTCATTATCAGCATAAGTTCTTGTTAAAAACCTACCAAGATATACACTTTGTGACACATTTTCCAAAAATAGTATTAATCAGAAATGTTCTGTTAAAATTCAGTATGAACTAGTGACAAATATACACATATTCGGAACAAATTACAGTTCCTTCCACCAGTTCAGAATCAGGTTCAAACAGGAAGTCAAATAAACCAACCAAATAGTCAAAACATATACGGAACAGCACAATAACCACAAAACAATAAGGTAACATAAACAGGGGGAAAAAACACACAACTAAGAAATACAGCATCTGTATGAGTTTCAATTACAAGTACATAGCCTTAAAATATTTTCAAAGATCTTGCTCCTGCAGGTCAACTAAAATCTCAGCTTTGTTTCTGACAGGAGGTGGAGTTTAGTCAGGTAGTAGGGCTTCGCCAGACAATAAGCGGTCATCAGCAGGGTGGAGGTTGGTTTTGGGTCAGGGGTCATGCTACAACTGCCACAGCCAGACAGGTGGACCAGACAGAGGCAGGCCAGATCAGCTCCAAGTAGCTTCAACTCTTCCCAGCTCTCAGTCAGTGGCTCTGCAATTACACATTCACAAAACGTACCGGGATTAATCACGTGTCTTTCATAATGGAACAGTGGAATATGCCATTGTTGAAAATTCTGATTTGAAAAACTGATTTGACTCACTCTCTCAATGGTAGCCATTAGTGAAGGCTGTAGCAATCAAAGGCCCCTGTAGGAACAAATACATACATTCAAGGTTAATAATAATTGAGACGTGTACACGCACACACGCACGCACGCATGCACGGAAGGACGGACGCGTGCGCACTCACACACACACACACACACACACACACACACACAGGATTCGTGAACTTATAGATAGATTGTCAGAAGTCTGCAACAGTCCCAGTCTCATCAACAACAACAACAACAACAGCAATACATACATACACCACTTTAACCTAGGAACAATGCTGCCTAAATACATAAGCAACAAGGGATGTAAAGTGATCAGGGTCTTACCCCCAAACTATGACCGAATCCAGTGTTTGGGGAGGGGCTTGCAGCACTGAGGTAACTGCTCACAGCAGAATCCTGAGCGGCTGATCCATATAGGTCTGCCATTGTTGGGCCAGGGCTGCTAGTACCAAGGAACCCAGCTGAACGGTTGGGGGTGGCACCTAAAAGTGAAAAAAAAAACGAAGAAAGAATTGGATTGGGATATTTTACATGATACACAATAAAAGCCAGAGTGTTAATTTAACTCTGAAAGACTAAAGTCCACCTCTGTGGGTGACAAACATAATGAGAATAATTATGTGAGGGTATTTAAATAACACAAAGACTGCTGGATGGAAAAAGTACCAAACTATGTACTGCAAGGGTAAATAGAAACCACATGGTGGCAATATGGGTCTAAATACGATATACAGTAGATAAATGATGGATTAACCATGACATACAGTATGATAGACATAGGACTAACCATGACATACAGTAGATAGACATAGGACTAACTATGACATACAGTAGATAGACATAGAACTAACCACGACATACAGTAGATAGACATAGGACTAACAATGACATACAGTATGATAGACATAGGACAAACCATGACATACAGTAGATAGACATAGAACTAACCATGACACACAGTAGATAGAGACATACCTCTAGCTACTGCTGCTGCTGCTGCAGCTGCTGCCATTGGTCCGTAGGCTGTGAGAGGAATGGCTGAGGAGACAAGGAGGAAAACCAGGTTAACCAGGAGAAAAACAGCAGCACATGACAGGTCTTTATAAACATATCACTTGAAGACCACCTCCAGAGACCTCACAAACACATCTATCGATCTATCTATTCATTCACAGAATCTCTGTGTGCCGGGCATAACTAAGGCGCCGTCCGACCCAACAACCTCATACTTGGCGTGTGTAAACAACAAATAACTGTATCTGTCTGTCCGCGGGTCTGCAGAGGACCACCGAATCTCTGTGTGTTTGGGAGGGGTGTGGGCACCAGCTTCCCTGATTGGCCAACCCGACCCATCGGCGAAACTCATTGGTTGAGCTTTGCGTCACGTTTGTACCGCTTCGCCAATATAAGTGCTGGCGTATGAGAAAATGAGAGATAAGCCTAAGACTCCAACCTGTCAGATACTAGTTTTTGTACAGTGTACATGTACAAAAACTACATACCCACCCAACATGGGCATGTATTTCCAACTTGTATCGATGATACCTACATGCATGGCATCCGAGCAGGCATTTTTTAAATTTAGGAAGTGGCAGTACAGGTAGTCTCTTAAGCCAGACTATCTCTTCCACAATCTTCAAATACTACAGACAGTCATTCCATAATTCCAGCGGTTCAAAGTTGAGAACAGAAAGCTGTCATATGCTTTTCAGACCGGGAGGTTATTTGACTAATCACAACACAGTGTTGTTCACGATTATGAATTTTAAAATATCTATAAAATATATTTTTGCATTTCCATTTGTGTTAAGCAGCTAGCTAGATAGGCTTCAACTAATTTGGTATCCAGTAGGTGTTATTTACATGACTGGACAGGCGAAATGGAAGTGGGGGAAATTACGTGACATCGTTATTTTCTACTCATGTTTAGAGCTTTCTAAAGCTACAGACTGTAGGGCGGAAGCCTTTGAAAATTGTGAGACAACGCCTCTAACTTGAAAGACTACAGTACAGGAGGAGGGTACTGATGGGATTCGATCCCAGAGCAGTTAGGCTAACATGTGGGTCTGCAGGCAGAGGAATTCCTCATAACTCCTTTTTTGAGACAAAGGCCCCCTTTCCACAAAGGGGGCAACGAGGACATCACAGGAGGAGGCCTTTAAGCAAGAGTGAAAGTATCATGAATACTGTCAGTCATCATGCTATCAGATTAATGTATCCATGGAGAACTGATTAACACAAACATGCAAACCAAGGCCTATGAAGTGAGTGGTGTGAGTGTGTATTGATGGACTGTATAGCCTGATTTGTAATTTGTAGTAGTATCTACAAGCTCACAACGCAACGCGATGCGTTGTGAGCTTGTAAATCGGCTATTTTCAGTGTGCGACACTGCGCAATGAAGCATAAATCCGGTTTGAGTGTTGTGCGTGCTGAACATGGTGTGTGGCAGATGGAAAACATGCTGCTTGTAAAACACAGAGGAGGGACAGACGGACTGACTGACCTGTGAGTTCAGGGGGGTGGGGTGATGTCAGAAGGGGGGTCCTCTCTAAGTGGAATTCTAGAACAGAAACATCAGAGTGCTGTTGAGATTCACGTCACCACCAAAATGGAGAAGGAGGAAGCATGTAAGCAAGTGCG
This sequence comes from Gymnoscopelus microlampas, assembly GCF_963454915.1. Classification (NCBI taxonomy): domain Eukaryota; kingdom Metazoa; phylum Chordata; class Actinopteri; order Myctophiformes; family Myctophidae; genus Gymnoscopelus; species Gymnoscopelus microlampas. The sequence continues at coordinate 42,180,635 of NC_139941.1, forward strand.
TGCACGCACACACAGTTTCTCATGTACTGTACTTGATGAAAGACTTAAGACTTAACTCTCAACCACTCACTCTATTTCCCATAGACTCACACGCTCTTGTACATACACAAAATGCTCTCTCTCTCTCTCTCTCACACACACACACACACACACACACACACACACACACACACACACACACACACACACACACACACACACACACACACACACACACACACACACACACACACACACACACACACACACACACACACACACACACACACACACACACATGCACATATGCTCTAACACACAGGGAAATCTCAGCACATGTACAGAGCAGAGGCCATGAGGTTTACATTAGGACACAAGGGACTGAGGAATGCAAGAGGGCATAATTACTGAGACACGTAAGAATACAGAGTGCATAATGCACACATTCTATGTGAACAAATCATTAAATGTAACAAGTTAGGACTAAAAACTAATAAAAAGATTTTGAAAATAAATGTAACAAGTTAGGTAGCTGCATTTGAATGTGCCCACAAGTCGTCCAGCTGCTACCTTTCCAGTTTGGAAACAAAAACTAATTATTGATTATTAAGTCATTTTAAATGACATGGTCTGAATAAATGTACTATAGTGTCTGCAGTTATTTTGTAATAATAGGTGAGATATCCCATTTTGGAATAAAACTCTTAAAATGCAGTTACCAAGACAGACAAATTCTGAGTAAAATATACATCCAGGTTAACACATGCATGCATGAATTACGCAAACACATAGACTTGCCCATGAACACAAGCTAAGCAGATGCAATTCCACTGTTATTTGCAAGCAGCCAATGCCACTCAGGCGTTATACTCAGAGTTATACTTGGTAGCGCGCCAGGGTCGCGCACCAAAAAGAGCCCATCTACTCACAGTCAGAAGGCGTCGCAGCATTGCGTGTTGCGAGCTTGTAGATCGGTTATTTTCGGTGCACAACACCGGCGCGCAACCAGGTATAAATCACCTTTAAGGGGTCGTTCATGGCAACATGTTTGTATTGCGTGTAAGTAATTTCCACCAGAGTTGAGACTCACAGAGGAACAAAGGAGGGAATAGTTTGGTTCATTTCGGTATCACCTATTCCGTCCCCCACGGCTTGCTAACTCGGATGGCATGCTCTCTGACAGACACGAAAGGCCATCCACTGCTCGGCTAGCGGCTCCCTCGGGCACACTTCACGAGCCGCTATGCCTCGCTGTGTTGGTGCGCCTGCCTTGTTGTCAGGTGATTTGAAAGTCATACATTTGATGTAAAACACTGCGCATATGCAGGACGATGAGTTCACCAAAACGAGCACTCATGAACTCAACTCATGGCGGAAATTGCTTACATGCACATGTGTTTGTGACAGAGCTTTTTTAGCTGTCAGTTCAACATGCCATCTAAAACAGTAGGGCTGACAGCTCAAAGGTCAGCCATTGTATTGTAAAAGTCTAGACCAGTGATTAGTGTCACGTAACAGAACCCCTTCCCTGCCATAATGGCTTTACACTCGCCTCTCATCTCTTGTAAAATGTATCAACAAATGAGCACCTTATGAGAGTCCAGGCAATGGCCATGAGTGTCATTCCTGTTCTAACCATGTGATTAAAGCAATCCAGTGCATCAACTGCAAACTATTGTACCTACTTTCTAGTTATAGAAAAGCGTAGTCAGAATTAATCTTTCTTTACGATTGAGGTCTGTGCTTAATCTCTGTCAGCTATTTGGTTACATTTGCACACTCTCAGAGTTAAATGAACACTGGGAATTTACAGTGTAGGAAACAAGCCAAGAGAGGAGCGGAATCTCCAGGGAAATTACCAGGGAAATTTCCAGGGAACTGGTAAGTATATCCAGGGGTGAGACCGGCGTAGCTTCGGCTAGTGTGGTAGGTGGTCGTCTGGAACCCTGGATAACCTGTGGGGGACAAAGTCAGAATCAGAATCCCTGTAATCCATTAAGTACAGTAAAGGAACAAGACTTTGAGAAAGAATTAGCCAAAAGGACATTTGGAACGTTTCACAGTGTGCATACTGACACACACATGGTGAAAGGATAACAGGATACCCTTGTATTCAGAGCAAAGGAGACACTTGACTAACTTGTGTAGCTTGTGGTTTGTACAGAACAATGCTGCCCCTATCTGTGAACAGTAGTACCGTCCACAAGATGCAGGTGAGCGATACTCTACACCTGGATGTATTCACAAAGACAGCACTGAGCTGTCTTTGTGTCCGAGAGTTTAGTCTCACTTTCCCGTCTCCAGGCTTATCTGTTGACTTTCCTTATTCCCTTCTTCACTCTCCGCCTTGGGAGGATACGTGTCAATGCAGATCATGCTACAAAGCTAATTGTTAACATGTCACGGAGCAACTGGCTGCCAGGAAAAACAAGCTTAGGTGACATTCTGTTAGGATAACAACACTACGGTCCAGTGCCACCGCCTCAAGGTAAGAAACGATGAAATGTGTTTTCATTTCTTTTTTGCAGGCGGCTTATATCCTGAACTCCAGAATTCACCCCTGTCCAACTTGCAGTTCTTAGATTGGACAGTAGGTGGTGGTACTGTCATGGTAATAATAGGTTCAGAGCCAGACAGGGGTGCATGTGTATATACAACAAGCATTTACTTTACACTGAGGGAAATTATTAATGAGAATGAATGTTGAATGAAATTTTCTCTCTCTCTCTCTCTCTCTCACACACACACACACACACACACACACACACACACACACACACACACACACACACACACACACACACACACACACACACACACACACACACACACACACACACACACACACACACACACACACACACAGACACACACACACACACACACTCATGTTTCGACAGCACTAGGTTCCATCAGCTATGCAATTTAAAGGCTCTCAGTCACAATGATGTCCCGGTTTATAACAATATATTGCAAATTGACAAATATTTTCACATTGCTTCAAAGGACTAATATATTATATATATGTTATTGTATTTGGTAGACCGTGCACGTCCTGACCTCCCAACGTTCTAACAATCAAGGTTCACATGAAAATTGGAGGGCTCCCAAAAGCTGGGAGGAGACTGACCTCTCCAGCGGGTAGTCAAGTGGTAAAGTGCTCTCCACATGAGGTACCACGTGACCTTTTAAGGTTGCCAGGATGACTGTCTGATTGCCACACAGTATAAGGTGTCGTTAAGAGGAGGAAAAGGTAGCACAGGGTCACATCCTTGTTTGTCCTGATCAATGTAAACTTACCCAGCATGCCAATGCCAAGCATGAAGGCATCCATTCCATAAGGCATCACCCGGGAGCGCCCCCTAGCTGAACCCGTGGGTGACATGACTTCCTTGGGCTGAGCCTTCTTACATTCCACCTGTTACCACAGACGCAGACATTGGAAGAGATGGGAATCAGATGCTGGTGGTTATTGTTCTCCGTAATCTTTTACACAAATGTATCAATTTGTAACTCTGACGGTGTACAAATGTGTATTTGTACACCCTCAGAGTTCAATTAACACTGAGGATTATACAGTGTAGGACAGTGGTTCCCAAGCTTTTTAGCTAAAGACCCAAAAGAGAAATGAGATGTTTGCCAGGGACCAAAACTAGTGAAAATAGCAGATTTACAAGCTCACAACGTGTCGCTTCGTGCCGCATTGTGAGCTTGTAGATGTGCTATTTTTACTACTTCTTTTATTATGGAAATTATTAGATTTATGAAATACTAGTGAAAAAATTTGGAATTGTTTTTAATTCATGAAAAGTTGTGATATTGTTGTTTTAAAATCTTTTGAAATATATATATATATATATATATATATATATATATATATATATATATATATATATATATATATATATATATATATATATATATATATATTATTATTATTAATGCAGGAAACGGAAAAAAGGCGACCCATAAAAATTGGTCCACAACCCACAAATGGGTCCCGACCCACTGTTTGGGAAACGGTGGTGTAGGAAGCAAGTGTAGAGAGCTCAGCTCACCATCTTATTGTTGATCTCATGGAAGTGGATCTCACAGACTTTCTCTACCACGTCCTCGTTCTCAAACGTCACAAAGCCAAAGCCTGGGGAGGAGGAAGACACTTGATAAGACACTTGATGTGGCTGATATATCGTTCATATGACTTGACTTGACCGGGTTGTGAACTTTAATTTGACCACTTGAACGCTAGCATCCCTATTCTGGGCATGTCATAATTAGGGGTGGGACGATATATCGATATCGCAATATATCGCGATACTTTCTCCCGCGATAAATAATCGATATACTGCCGAAAAATATCGATATGAAAATACGTTGTTTTTCCGACTCTGTATTTGTGTAATGATGATTTTGAACTGTTTGGTGCTATTTTACGTGTTTATGAATTGAATACAAGGACTATCGTGATATATCGTTGGTGAAATTTCATGCAATATATCGTGATATCGCAATATATCGAATATCGTGATATTATTGTTATCGAGGGCCTAATATCGCCACAGATATCGTATCGTGAGATACCCATATTGTCCCACCCCTAGTCATAATAGGCCAACATTTGGCGAAAATAGCAATTTACAGTGAAGAGATTTGGTGTCGAGGGGAAAAAGGATGGGGCCAAGTACAGGCCCCTGGCGGACCCTGGTAAACAAAGTATAGGGTTTAGGTGGTTAATATAAACTTCTATAATAAACAAAATATCTTGTCCAAATGTGCCTTGGCCCTTGATAGAGTACGGTAATGATTGAAAGTCTGTAAATATATCCATTCATATATTCATTGGTAATAGATTAATAATTTAATTGCTGATAGATTGTACATTCATACTTATATTTATTCAGTCTAACTCAGTCAGACCAAGTGCAGATTCCCAGTGTCAGACTCTAAGTCCGGGCATTTTATTTTTTATTTTGTCTTAACTCTCTACTCTTACCTGTACCTATCCTGCTACACTTACTGCTGTTTTATGCTATGACACTTGAATTTCCCCAAGGGGATCAATCTCATCTTAAAAATAGCACATACATTAAACTAAACTTTCAACCACAAGTTTCCATTAATTCGTCAAATGAGTTTATAGTAATTCATAGTGAGTACACATACGCATACACATATGTTATAAGAAACACTTTACATTAGAGCTATAAGACACACA